>NW_026856677.1:0-31743 GCF_026571515.1 Ruditapes philippinarum | reverse complement strand
CTAATACCCCTGGGAAAAGGTTCAGCTAAAATTTTTCTAAATCAAAAGACATGACTGCTTGCTGCTGGTTTTAAACTTAAATATGGTGTGTTTAAAAAAAAATTCAGAATTGAAAGGCACACTTAATAGAACAACTATGATATCAACTCAGATGAGTAAATACGGTAATAATAAAATGTAAAATAAACGGTAATAATTTCCAATAATGTAGCCAAAAAGAAATATTCAATCCCGGACGAGCCCCCAATTTCTGTTACGAGCCAGGCGTAACGAGAAAGAAAAGCCAGCAACAAACTTGTAACAATAACAAATTTATTACAGAAAAATTATTAAAGAAAATTAAAATAACAAATTATGTGTACAAATACCTGAAGTCCAAATAAAAATGTAAATTTCAAATGTCTTATCTGATCCTGGAATGATCCCTTTTTGAATAGCACAGTTAAATCCAAGTTAAATCCAAGAACACTTTAGAATAAATTCCCACAATAAAATCCACAAGAATAATAAAATTGTCCAAGCTCCAATAAATCACTTAATATCCAAGTTGAATAATACTCCAAATATATTGATGTCTTAAAAGGTAACTGATGACTTAAAAGATACCCAAATGAAGAATATCCCGTAATATATATATATATATAAACTAGGAACATTCCAGAAAAGTCTATTATGTTCTATCATAATCTAGCAACTTCAACAATAAAGATCATTCCGAAATTTCTATCTAAATAAAATGCATGAGTTTTCTACAACAGTTAAGAAAGTTCTAGTACATACATGTAGTTAATGTTCTAAAAATAGAACAATGATAATATTGGAAATACCAACTGGCCAGACATAAATTATATACATGTAAAATGTCTCATACATAACATTATCCAATCATAAAACCCCGACAATATGCGCAAGGTCACTTGATGACAAAGCTTCTGTGAAAGTTTGGTCAAAATCCGTTGAAAACTGTAGGAGGAGTTGCGCACAGAAGAAATTGTTTACGCGGGCCCGCCCGTCCGCCCGCCCGCCCACCGACATACCTCAATCTAATAAGCAGTTTTTTCCTTCGGAAAACCTGGTTAAAAACTGAGAATAGAAATTTCCCAAAAATTATATATAATTTTCAATTTCAATTAAATATATCATGCGTGGTACATAGCAGAGGCAATCTAGAGGGACAGTTGTCTGTCTGCTAGCTGATATAAGTCAGATGCTGTTGTGTCATGGTTCTGGTGAAAAAATGTGCAAAGGGCATTTTTATAGGGGAAAATATACATATTTTTTGCCAGGGAAAAAATCACAGCCTTTATTGGGCTGTAAAATAAAGGGGAAAAAATCACTAAATTTCAAAGTATGTTCTTACTTGCTCATATAGAAAAAGATGTATCCACTTCTTTCACGTTTTGTTTTCACCTCTTGTTCCGTGATCTTTGTAACATGAGAGTCATCAAAACTATACCACGATCTCTTCTTCATGTCATACACGTCACTCAGGTAATGACCTATATGATAGACATATAAAAAGTCTGATTAGCATGAGAAATCATTGAGAACTTTTTAAGAAAATAATTAAGTACAGTACTTTTTATTTGTTTGTTTAAACACCATTTTTAAGACTGATCATATCCTAGATGCCAGTCAACCCAAGGCAAGCTATAAAATAGTTTTTGTTTCCCCTCCCGCAACCCACACTAGTTTGGATCGTGTAGGTAGGCCGATAAATTTTCATTTTTATCTAAAATAATTCATTCTCTATCAAAATTATATGGTGTTCAAAACAAATAATAAATGTTTTGTATCTGTTTAAAGATTAGAACCATATCTTCAGTTTTATTCAACATACATATCTCCCAGTTTGATGGGGAAAAAGTAGTTTTGAGGTAGCTGTGATATTTGTGTGGTGGTAGTGGGAGGGGTAACAAACAACAATATTTGAGCCGTGTCATGACAAAACCAACATATTGGGTTTGCGACCAGCATGGATCCAGACCAGCCTGTGCATCTGCGCAGTCTGATCAGGATCCGTGCTGCTGGCTATCAGTTTCTCTACTTGTAATAGAGTTGGTAAGCGAACAGCATGGATCCTGATCACTGCGCGGATGCGCAGGCTCGTCTGGATCCATGCTGGGCGCAAACCCATTATGTTGGTTTTGTCATGATGTGGCTCATTTTATTTTAGGCCTAACCAGCTTTCTTGTATAACTAACCAGTAAATACCCATTTCTCAGAATCACAGAATGTTTATAAAGAGAGAGGCTTGTTACATATGTGCAGTATGTAAAAGATATCTGGTAAATAATTATGCACCAGTATAACTTTGACAATTTATTCTGTTATCTTTTTTATTAAGTAAAATTAGTTTTTATTTTATGCTTTTCAGTGGATTACTGATTTATCCGTGAAAATTATATTTGATAATTTCACAGTGAAAATTATCAAAAAATAATTTCACTTTTTTCAATGACGAAACTACTTTTTTAAGATTTTACCCATGTGGTACCTCAATTTTATTTGTACTGACAATTCTGACAATGTCAGGCTGTTAAAAGAAATAGCAAAGCTGAAATAGATAAATGACTTAAATGTCAAAAGTAATATAGAGAGAAAACTTACTTCTATTCATTCAAATTCCAATCACCAAATTTCGTCTCTAAATTTTTTTGTTTTGTTTTTGCAGTCTGAAAAATACATTCCTTCCCCATGCAAAACTGCTCTTGATGACATTTGGGCATATTAAAGTATCCTACGAGCAATAACTGCCGTATGCTTTATGAAAAATTGAAAAGCATTGACAGTCATCACTCGTAGAATAAGTAAAACAACCCAGCGTTCCTTAGCAAGCTTCCAAGTTTTCCATTTTCCTATCTCCCTTTCTGAATGTTTTCACTTCTGTCAACACTTATTTTTTGTCTGTTACAATCCTCAAATAAGTTTTCTTTCTTTTAAAAAGGTGTATGACTAACAAATCCAAATTATATCCCTCTGAATCTTACACAATTATTTTCCTCCCATTAAATACACAACTTTAAAAAATGGCTGCCGCTTACATTTTACAAAGCCAGGTCTAATATAAATTCGCAGTAAGTAACAGAAATATGGATGGATGGTTGGACTTTTTCTCCTACAAGAATTGTTTGTTTTTATTATTAAAACAAGCGATCATTCATATTTTTTTAATAAATTGAATAAATATCACCGTCATTTAACCTTGATAGGCGGACTTATTTTTCAGCTCAAGACTTCTTGTTTTTAATGAGAAATTCCGTCTAAATGGGGCTCTCAATGGGGGAAACAGATTTTAATATTAACGTGAAAATTATGGAAATTTCGTTTTAACTTGTTTTTAAGCATAAAATAAAAAGAAAATGTGTCTGTTTGTTGTGTAAGATGTAATTTTATTTCATCTCGTGAACTTTAAAAACAGTATTCTCACTCGTGGCTACGCCACTCGTGAGAATACTGTTTTTAAAGCCCACTCGATGAAATAAAATTTAATCTTACACACAAACAAACAAATATCCTCTATATAATACATTTTAATTTCTAATGTAACATGTTTATATAAAACAAATATTTTTGACTATAATTATTTCAATATTGTTAGTCAGCATGCCCATTGATTTTTTTAAAAGTGGGTACAAGACCCACCTGTTTTGAAAAAAGTGGGTTCAGTATAAAAAAATGTGGGTACCACTTTTCCAGAGAAATAAAATGATGAAAAAACGCAACAAAAGCATATTTTAAATCAAGATTTTAATAAATTCTAATGTTTAGAAACAAACAATCATACTTTCAATACTAGCTACATTTTATGCTTTGAAAGCCTCAGCTGCTGTTTGATATGACTGTTTTTGTTCTTTTGGCATTTTCTTACAATAGACTTTGGTATTCAATCAGAACTTTGTTGAAATCAGATAAAATAGAAATGAAAAACGAAATTTGCTAATTCTACCAAAACTAACCAAAAATGATTTTTTATTTAGATTGAATTGATAATTTTACAAATAAAATGTTTATTTTATTATGTGTTTGGAAGAATGTTTACGTACCTGACTATATAATAAAGATATACAAGTCTAAGTGGCGGCATGGCCGAGTGATTAACACATCGGACTAGTTATCTAATGACTGCTAGCCGCATGAGTTCAAAGCCCATCAAAGACAAGTTGTTGTTTCCTTGAGCAAGAAACTTTACGTTCATTGCTCAGTATTGGCTGGTTCCAGGAACGGATTTAAAAGTGTTTCTATAAGCTTTATATACATGTAGCTTCCTACATATATAAACTAAAATGAATCCTGTATAAACCAAGAGATATATGAGCCGTGTCACGACAAAACCAACATAATGGTTTTTCGACCAGCATGGATCCAGACCAGCCTGCGCATCCGCGCAGTCTGATCAAAATCCATGCTGTTTGCTGAAAAAACCTATAACAAGTAAAGAAACTGATAGCGAACAGCATGGATCCTGATCAGACTGCGCGGATCCGCAGGCTGGTCTGGATCCATGCTGGTCGCATTCCCATTGTGTTGGTTTTATCGTGACAGGGCTCAATTATAAGTTACCTGTTGCAGATGACAGGCCCATGACTTGTGGTTGACAATACTGACTAGTTTGTAGGAATAAGGCAAATCTCCTTTCTGAAATTACACAACAATTTACAGCTTTTAACAGAATCAAATATAATTAAAAAATACCCTTTTAAAATGTCTTTTCTCAATTTCTGGTAAACGCATTTATAATCTAATTTAAACTTCACTGGTGTGAAAGTGACTATATGTAATTATGTCAAGTAATTCAATGAAAATTGGAAAACCTGTCAATACAGAACAGTATTTTTTACTTTAATTAATGCTTAACAGTAGCACAAAGGCCTGTGTAATGCAGGAATAATTCACAAAGGACAATATTTTATTTAAAATATATTTTGCATCTAAATTGTAAATCATTGCAGGTGCATATAGCATTGCAAATACTTAGAAACCAGGCATTATAAATATTTTTGGAGTCACTCGTCCTACAAGACAAGTAGCTTCTAAATCCAACGTGCAACATTTTTATATTCATCCTGCATCAAATTCTCTTAAATTCTATTGGTAATAATGAGTGGAAGTGGACGAGTGAATTTTCGATTTCTGGAAACTTTTAACCTATACACATAATTATCTATATTACTTTTGCTTACCTCATTAACAACATCTGGTATTTCCAAATTTTCCTCAATGTATGCATTTACTTCGTCTGTAGATTTTTCTGTAACATCCATGGCAAATTCGGAAGGATCAGATAATATGGGTTTCTCTGTTAAAGGCACTTTGTTTTCCTTGTCTTCAGCCATCAGCACCCAGGAATCTATGAAAAGCATAATGTATCACATATACACTTCTTACCCTACTGCACTTTTTGTAATGGTTTTGTACTGCTTAGTATTTTGAATAATTAGTTGTAAGTTTTGTAGATTTTAATGTTAAACTAGAAATGTATCCATAGGACACTGATGCCCCCACACGCCACTGTTCTGTCAATCTTAGGACTCTAGGTCAAATATTTTTTAGACTACATGTGCCACAAGTTGAAAACTAAAAATCAACAAAGGGTCATAATCCTGTCAAATTTGGTCGCAGCAAAAATTCCTTCCCTTACCACCATCTACACATTAAGGTTGTTCATCCCTGGAAGTTTAAGCAAAATCTGCCATCGGGTTTAAGAGGAGTTGCGTTCACAAAATTTCTACATAGTATATAGTGAAAAAATCAACAAAGGGCCATAATTCTGTTAAATTTGGTCGCAGCAAAAATTCCTTCCTTTACTACCATCTACACATTAAGGTTGTTCATCCCTGGAAGTTTAAGCAACACTGCCATCCGGTTTAAGAGTATTGTTCACAAAATTTCTACATAGTATAAAGTGAAACAAGAGGGCCATGATGGCCCTGGATCGCTCACCTGACACAACCGCATCCAAGCAATGTCTTAAACAAGCATCGTGACCAAGTTTGATGACAACTGAGTCAAACATGTGACCTCTAATGTGTTATAAAGATTTTTCCATATTTGGGCAATGTGACTCATTTTTGACCGGACACGACCCATATTCAAACTTGACCTAGAAATCATCAAAACAACCTTCCTGACTAATTTCCAGGAAATTTGGATCAAAACTGCAGCCACTAGAGTGTTAAAAAGATATTTCTATTTTTAGCTCCTGTGACCTAGTTTTTGACCGGACATGACCAATTTTAATACTTGACCCAGAAATCATCAAAACAACCTTCCTGACAAATTTCCAGAATATTTGGATGAAAACTGCAGCCCCTAATGTGTTAACAAGCTTTTCTATTTTTAGCTCCTGTGACCTAGTTTTTGACCGGAGATGACCCATCTTCCAACTTGACCTAGATATCATCAAAACAACATTCTTGACAAATTTCCAGAATATTTAGATGAAAACTGCAGCCTTTAGAGTGTTAACAAGCTTTTTCTATTTTTAGCTCCTGTGACCTAGTTTTTGACCAGACATGACCCATCTTCGAACTGGACCTAGAAATCATTAAAACAACCTTCCTGACAAATTTCCAGAATATTTTAATCAAAACTGCAGCCCCTAGAGTGTTAACAAGCTTTTTCTATTTTTAGCTCCTGTGACCTAGTTTTTGACCGGACATGACCCATCTTCGAACTTGATTTAGTTATCATCGAAACAACATTCTTGACAAATTTCCAGAATATTTGGATGAAAACTGCAGGCACTAGAGTGTTAACAAGCTTTTTCTATTTTTAGCTCCTGTGACCTAGCTTTTGACCGGAGATGACCCATCTTCGAACTTGACCTAGATATCATCAAAACAATTTTCCTGACAAATTTCCAGAATATTTGGATGAAAACTGCAGGCACTAGAATGTTAACAAGCTTTTTCTATTTTTAGCTCCTGTGACCTAGCTTTTGACCGGAGATGACCCATCTTCAAACTTGACCTAGATATTATCAAAACAACCTTCCTGACAAATTTCCAGAATATTTGGATGAAAACTGCAGCCCCTAATGTGTTAACAAGCTTTTCTATTTTTAGCTCCTGTGACCTAGTTTTTGACCGGAGATGACCCATCTTCCAACTTGACCTAGATATCATCAAAACAACATTCTTGACAAATTTCCAGAATATTTAGATGAAAACTGCAGCCATTAGAGTGTTAACAAGCTTTTTCTATTTTTAGCTCCTGTGACCTAGTTTTTGACCAGACATGACCCATCTTCGAACTGGACCTAGAAATCATTAAGACAACCTTCCTGACAAATTTCCAGAATATTTTAATCAAAACTGCAGCCCCTAAAGTGTTAACAAGCTTTTTCTATTTTTAGCTCCTGTGACCTAGTTTTTGACCGGACATGAACCATCTTCGAACTTGATTTAGTTATCATCGAAACAACATTCTTGACAAATTTCCAGAATATTTGGATGAAAACTGCAGGCACTAGAGTGTTAACAAGCTTTTTCTATTTTTAGCTCCTGTGACCTAGCTTTTGACCGGAGATGACCCATCTTCGAACTTGACCTAGATATCATCAAAACAATTTTCCTGACAAATTTCCAGAATATTTGGATGAAAACTGCAGGCACTAGAATGTTAACAAGCTTTTTCTATTTTTAGCTCCTGTGACCTAGCTTTTGACCGGAGATGACCCATCTTCAAACTTGACCTAGATATTATCAAAACAACCTTCCTGACAAATTTCCAGAATATTTGGATGAAAACTGCAGCCACTAGAGTGTTAACAAGCTTTTTCTATTTTTAGCTCCTCTGACCTAGTTTTTGACCGGACATGACCCATCTACGAACTTGACCTAGATATCATTAAAAAAACCTTCCTGACAAATTTCCAGAATATTTGGATGAAAACTGCAGCCACTAGAGTGTTAACATGCTTTTTCTATTTTTAGCTCCTGTGACCTAGTTTTTGACCCGAGATAACCTATCTTCGAACTCGATCTGTATTTCATTGAGACAAACATTCTGACAAAGTTTGATGATGATCCAATCAAAACTGTGACTGCTAGACTGTTAACAACCCAATTGTTGACGACGCACGACGCACAACGCACGACGCACGACGACGGACGCCGGACATAGCCCCATCACTATACCTCACCTTGACCACTTCGTGGTCAGGTGAGCTCAAAATCAACAAATGGCCATTATTATATTAAATTTGGTCGCAGCGAAAATTCCTTCCTTTACTACCATCTACACATTAAGGTTGTACATCCCTGAAAGTTTAAGCAAAATCTGCCATCCGGTTTAAGAGGAGTTGCATTCACAAGATTTTGGCACGTACGGACGGAAAAGTGCAATGCTATATGCTCCCACTTTGTGGGGACATAAAAAATAGTAAAATTCTGCCAAAAATGTTAAGCCCAGGCCTTGAAGTTTTTTTTCTAAGGTCAATTTACTGTCTCTTCACAAAATGTACTTGACCTTAGGCCAAATAAAACTAGAACTGTGACCAAAGGACACGGATGTCCCCACTGACAACATATAGATGGTTTAAAGTGAAAAAATCAACATAGGGCCATAATTCTATTAAATTTGGTCGCAGCAAAAATGCCTTCCTTTACTACCATCTACACAATTAGGTTGTTCATCCCTTGAAGTTTAAGCAAAATCTGCCATCCGGTTTAAGAGGAGTTGCGTTCACAAAATTTCTATATGGTATATAGTGAAAAAATCAACAAAGGGTCATATTTCTATTTAATTTGTTCGCAGCGATAATTCCTTCCATAAGTACCATCTACACATTAAGGTTATTCATCCCTGGAAGTTTAAGCAACACTGCCATCCGGTTTAAGAGTATTGTTCACAAAATTTCTACATAGTATAAAGTGAAAAAACCAACAAAGGGCCATTATTATATTAAATTTGGTCGCAGCAAAAATTCCTTCCCTTACTACCATCTACACATTAAGGTTGTTCATCCCTGAAAGTTTAAGCAAAATCTGCCATCCGGTTTAAGAGGAGTTACGTTCACAAGATATCGGGACGTACGGAGGGACGGACGGACAAGTGCAACGCTATATGCTCCCACTTTGTGGGGGCATAAAAAAATAGTAAAATTCTGCCAAAAATGTTAAGCCCAGGCCTTGAAGTTTTTTTTTCTAAGGTCAATTTACTGTCTCTTCACAAAATGTACTTTACCTTAGGCCAAATAAAACTAGAACTTTGTCCAAAGGACACGGATGTCCCCACTGACAACATATAGATTGTTTAAAGTGAAAAAATCAACATAGGGCCATAATTCTATTAAATTTGGTCGCAGCAAAAATGCCTTCCTTAACTATCATCTACACATTAAGGTTGTTCATCCCTTGAAGTTTAAGCAAAATCTGCCACCCGGTTTAAGAGGAGTTGCGTTCACAAAATTTCTATATGGTATATAGTGAAAAAATCAACAAAGGGTCATATTTCTATTTAAATTGTTCGCAGCGAAAATTCCTTCCAGTAGAACCATCTACACATTAAGGTTGTTCATCCCTGGAAGTTTAATCAAAATCTGCCATCCGGTTTAAGAGGAGTTGCGTTCACAAAATTTCTATATGGTATATAGTGAAAAAATCAACAGAGGGCCATAATTCTGTTAAATTTGGTCGCAGTAAAAATTCCTTCCTTTACTACCATCTACACATTAAGGTTGTTCATCCCTGGAAGTTTAATCAAAATCTGCCATCCAGTTTAAGAGGAGCTGCGTTCACAAAATTTCTACATAGTATATAATGAAAAATTCTTCGAAAAGGCGGGGGACAACAAGACATGGATATATCATAGTTAATTTTTGACATAAGGTATGTACATGTCTTTTGTAAAAATCAGTTTCTGCCTTATTCAAACCCTAATATGTTTATCTCGACATTTCATTATCTCGATATTTTTGGAGGGTCCCGATGGCTTCGACTGTATTCAATAATGAACTTTCATGGGTTATCCTGCCTTGAAATCAACTTAATCTTTGAGTTAACATGGATGTAAAGTTATTGTTTTTCAGTTAAGTATTGTGTTACAAAAATGTGATAGATACAGCTGTGATAAATTACCTTAATGTATTGTAGTATGAAAGCATGTTGCACGGCATATGTTGTTATATACTGTGAAAAACAATTATTACCTTTTGAGCATTATGCTCTTTTAAATATTTTTCCCGTTCTTCATCTGATGTTAAATCTAGCAAGTTTGACTCAAACTCTCCACTGAACAATATAACTGTAGCCCAAGGATCATTTGTGTCAATCCATTCCTTTATTTTAGGTAACCTGAAAATTACACAGCATAGTTACTTAAAGCTACTATCCCACACATTTAAGTTCGATCGTTTTGGAAAAAAAATGTCATCAAAACAAATTTTCACCACAGGCTTGTAGATATATTTGGAACTAGATGATTAATACATATCTTGTCTGATTAAATGAACATATAAGTAAAATATTTGTAATATTTGTCCTTCTGTAATTTTTAACCGTTGCAACGTTTTATATTGTAAATAATGACTTTAATTATAAACACACCAGTTAACCAGTTGCAAGCAGATCAGTTGGTTGTGTGTAAAACAATTGTGTACTTGGTAAGTTTTTTATTATCCTGCTGCACAATATATCATAGAAAATTGAGACAAAATGAAGAACATATCTTGGATAATCTGATTACAAACTGGATCAAACTGTCCTACTCAGTACATATTAATGCATGTTTTTGTTTGTAATAACAAATGTAATGTTTAACATTTTAAGGTTGTGTCTTAATTCATGACACAGTTACGGTCATTTTGGCAGCTTTGACTGGTGGAGAAAGACCTCACGTGCCCTTCCTTGCATTTTTTTAAGACATAAACAGGCACCTGAGTAGACCCACCGAAGTTTCGTAAGCTAGCTGGATGGCTTCCTCACATAAAAGAATCCAAAGTCCCTGTCGGGATTCGATCCCACAGCGGTGAGGGGCAAGTGGTTTGAAGTCAGCCACCTTAACCACTTGGCCATGGACGTCCCTTAATGGATGTAATAATACGGGTATTTATATCTGTATCAAAGCAAGGTACATAAAACCAGGGGGGATAAGCTTTAAGTATATATACTTACCATTTATTTTTCTTACGACTATAATCTTTTTCTGATAGATTAACTAAATACATCACTGGTTTAGCTGTGATAAATAAGTGGTTATTCAGAACATCAATCTTAAATAAGAAGGAATGAAATTTTAACAATTTGATATCTTGCGGAAATATTTGCAGATTAATACCAAAAGGTTAAATAAGCATGCTAAGTTAAATTATTTAATCTAACATTACATTTATAATTGGGTAACATATCAAACTGTTACAACTTACAGGTTTTGGAAAAACACACTCTGTCTTAAATGATGTCTTTTTCATGATTTTTACAATGACATACAGACAGTATAAAATATTTTATACAATGTCATGCTTATTTCATACAATGTCATGCTTATTTCCATTTAGTGGCATAATCTCTATAAAATCATGCAAATGTAAGATAAAATGAGTACCTCTTAGGCATCGAGAGTGAGATTTCGGACCCATTTACTACTTTCCAATGCTTCTCTGACTTTCTTCAATGTTTCCTACAATCCAAAACAAAAGGTTTTGTTTGAAATATACAGCAACAACGTATACAAAACATCCAATAAGTCAAGTCAAGTCAAGTGGTTTATTCAGTAAAAGACCACTGTGATATCTTACATTTCAAGGTTGTGTTGTTACTCATGATAAATTATTGTACCATAGTTTGGGGACCTTTCTGTTGAAAATGTGTCAGAGTTAAATCATATACATATACATGAACAGTGCGTTAACTGGAGTGCAGGTATTAGTTACCTGCACTCCAGAGCATGCCCATTGATTGGTTCATTTTGTCCGGGGTTTACATATTGTGACGACAGAGAAAGGGATAGCGATGGAAATATCATATTCAGATACTCGTTCATTGGTTACTTTTATGTGGGGTTTCATATTGTGGTATCAGGGAATGTGTTTTTATGTTTGACTATGATACAAAAGAGAAAAAACATCGAAACACTCGGCAATCTGATTTATACTCGGGGACTACGCATCAGATAGCCTCGTGTTTCGATGCTCTTTCTATTACTTATTACATTTAATTATATACTGTTCTATACAGATTATTAGGTGGTAAATGTATGCAGAAATTTTCTAAATTACAAAATTATCATCTGATGAAAGTAATTCATAAGAATTATCTAATTCAGTTCCGGAATTATACCAATGTAGGAAATACATGTAGGTATTTCTAATTTCAAAATATTTGCTACAATGAAAAAAGCATGATATTAACAGTCAATGTGAAAAGTTTCAATGTGAAAAGTTAAATGATTTCCGAGACAAAAGCGTTCTTGGAAAGGTATATATAACAGTGTAGCAATACCACGTGACATTGACGTCATTTTCGGCATCATTTCCAAGACAAATGTTGCTCGATTCGGAAAAGAAAATAGCCGTAAATATTTTATTTCTGTACCAATTTCTTTGGGATATGCACCAGTCTACGGGGGAAAGTATAAGCTTTCCACAGAATATTGGATCTTTGTAAGTTTATAAAAGTCTGGAAGCAAAGTGATCCCTCGGAAGCATTAATCACAACAAAATTACAAGAGAATTGCAGACTCGGTTTGATTGAGTCTGTACATGAGGGATAATGAATACGTGCAACATCCCTCACGCCCCCTAGCACCGGCTTGAGCGGTACTCAATTCTCAACACTTAATAGTGCTGGCATCAATGATCCCGAAGGACCAGAAAAATATAACAACACTGAAGTGAAGTACGGGGCAACTTTTTACAGCTGTCACACAGCACTTGACACCTGCTGTTGTGAAGTATAAAAGTCTGGAAGCAAAGTGAAAGCCCTTTTATCAAACTCTTTGCATAACCTTGGAAGTTGCTTGTATTAGAGCGGGCTTCAGTTACAAGCTATTTCGTTTTCTGGCATTACTTGGTCTACGCCATGATTAATAGGTCAAGTTTACATCAACCAAGCGTACAGACAACAAAATCCTACCTTAATATGTTTATATGTATATTATTTATGGCGTAAATCTTGCCTTTTTCTTCAATTGTCAATTCTGGCACCAGTTCCAAGTAGAATCAAGAACCTGTTGAACTGGGTGTACTCCCCGAGAAGGTTCTTGACACAGGAAAGTATAAAAAAAATAAACAATGGGCAAAAATTCCAAAATTATCTACAAAGTTCCATGTTGATATCTCTAATAGTTTTAAAGTTATATCCCGGACAAAAGTATAAAAGTAAAAATAAACAAAGGGCAATAACTTCAAAATAAGGCAAGGCAGAGTAATGATTCTTAAGCACTGCACTTGTACCCAATAAGACCTATCTATCAACAAAGTTTCATGTTGATATTTCTTATTATTTTAGAGTAATGTCCCGGACAAAGTTCAAAGTGTCAAAATGAACAAAGGACAATAACTCTAAAAGTAGGCAAGACAGTGTTACAGTTCTTGTGCACTGCAAACCTACTTAATGAGATCTATCTACCTACAAAGATTCATGTTGATACCTCTTATAGTTTAAAAGTTATGTCCTGGACAAAGTTCAAAGGGTGAAAATAAACAAAGGGGAATAATTAGAAAAATAGGCAAGACAGAGTTACGGTTCTTGTGCACTGCACACCTTCTCTATGAGATCTATCTACCTACAAAGTTTCATGTTGATATCTCTTATACTTTTAGAGTAATGTCCCGGACAAAGTTCAAAGTGTAAAATAAACAAAGGGGAATATTTCAAAAATTAGGCGATGCAGAGTTACGGTTCTTGTGCACTGCACACCTACTCAATGAGATCTATCTACGTACAAAGTTTCATGTTGATACCTCTTATACTTTTAGAGTAATATCCCAGACAAAGTTAAAGTGTAAAAATAAACAAAGAGGAATAATTAAAAAATAAGGCAAGGCAGAGTTACGGTTCTTAAGCACGGCACATCTACTCAATGAGATCTATCTACCTACAAAGTTTCATGTTGATACCTCTTGTTATTTCAAAGTTATGTCCCGGACAAGAAAAGCGGATGGACGGACGGACGGAAGGACGGACGGACGGACGGACGGACAAGGCGGCGACTATATGCTCCCCCGAAATTTTTCGGGGAGCATAAAAAAGGACTACAGTTTAAAGCAGGTTTTAGAATCCGTTCCAAATGCAAAGCAACATGCCTACCGTTCTCTTTCTATAATTATGTTAACCATGAAAAACATTTTATTTACTATGCGATTTACATAAACACAAATGATTATTTAAATGATTTTTACTCGCTGCGCTATAAGTGATTTTAAAAGTCGTAAAATTATTGTCTGTAAATGTAAAGAAATTGATTTGCTTTTTAATCATTGTTCTTTCACGGTAATGATTTTGAAAAATCTATTAGTGTCATGTAGCAATACTAAACGTGGAATATTAAAATAGAGAGGAAACAGAAACCCTAAATATCGCCCAAAACGGCAAAATTGAAAATGTTGTAGGCTCTGTTTGACTTAGGTAGCCTGTCCAATGAACGTGCACATTCAGGGTCACTTCCATTTGTGGTTACGCCTCAACGCGGCAATTTTAAAGACAAAGGTTATTCTTTTGTAAAGAGTTATTTATACGTATACCCATATATATATATATACACTTGGTAAAGGACCTGTAGCAATGTTTTAGTATATGATATATTCAGCTTTTTAACACAGTGGCACTAGTTGATAACAAATATTTTTACATGTTTTCATACCCACGGTAACCGTTTTTCGTGAACTGGATATAACTTCGTTCACTTGAGAACACTAAGAACAATATTTATTTTATAATTGCATTTATTTCTGTTGATAAACTGCATATCTGACGAATTTAGTTAATTATATCAGTCAACCCAGCTTTAACAGAGAGCTCACCAATACACATTGTATAAAGAGAGGAAGGGAACGGAATATTTATGGTTTGAAAACATTTAAATCGAGTAGAATTTTTTTAACAATAATGTCTCTTTCAACTGAATAAAAACGATAGGGCTATTTTGGAATATTTCTTATCGATGTTGTCATTGGCTGTAAATGCATGGATTATTGCATGCGACATGACCTGCAGATGTCCTCAACAGGATTTTTGTAGCATTTTAAGATATAAACTAGAACTCCGCGAGTCGGATGTGTCGCCTTGTGAACAATGTAGTTTAGGGGAAATGGCCAGGACAAAAATGAAATATGAAAAATAACAAAGGGCAATAACTAAAAAAATAATAAGTGCAGAGCAGCAGTTTCTGTACACTGCACTTCTTATCAATAAGATCTATCATTCTATGATGTTTCAAGTCCATAGCTTTAATACTTGAGGAGAAATGACCAGGTCAAAAATAAAGTAAGAAAATCAACAAAGAGCAATAACTCAAAAATAAGAAATGCAGAGTATCAGTTCTTATGCACTGCACTTCTTTTTAATTAGATCTATCATCCTATGAAGTTTCAAGTCCATAACATTTATACTTTCGGAGAAATGGCCTGGACAAAAATTAAGTATGAAAATTAACAAAGGGCCATAACTCAAAAATTAAGAAATGCAGAGTACCGATTCTTGTGCTCTGCACTTCTTAATAATGAGATCTATCATCCTATGAAGTTTCAAGTCCATAGCTTTTATACTTAAGGAGAAATGGCCCGGACAAAATTAAAGTATGAAAATAAACAAAGGGCAATAACTCAAAAAATAAGAAATGCAGAGTACCAGTTCTTATGCACTGCACTTCTTCTTAATAAGACCTATCAGCCTATGAAGTTTCAAGTCCATGGCTTTTATACATTAGGAGAAATGGCCCGGACAAAAATAAAGTATGAATATTAACAAAGGGCAATAACTCAAAAAATAGGAAGTGCAGAGTACTGGTTCTTGTGCACTGCACTTCTTAATAATGAGATCTATCATCCTATGAAGTTTCAAGTCCATAGCTTTTTTAGTTGAAGAGAAATGGTCCGGACAAAATTAAATTATGAAAATTAACAAAGGGCAATAACTCAAAAAATAAGAACTGCAGAGTACCGGTCCTTGTGCACTGCACTTTGGGTTATTGAAAGAAGCATGCATACCAAGTTTGAAGTCAATCAGACTTATAGTGACTGAGTTATGCTCAGGACAAGCTTTAGGGGACGCCGACAACGACTCCGACAACGACGCCGACAACGACGCCGACACAGACGCCGCCGACACCGCCGACAAAAGTAACCCCTATATGTCACCTTTTCAAGGCGACACAAAAAGGACCACGTATAAAACCTCAAACATGATAAACATAATGCATATGCAAAATAAGTGAATTATCTAACATGTAAATAAAGAAGTAAGTCATTTGACAGTTGAAGGATTAAATAGATTGAATATACTCTTCAAATGTAATCGTAATTTTACTTAGCTTATGTTAGCTATCAATTATTCAATGGACGCATAAGTGTCATATGGACCCTTGTCATAGATCTTGCCGGTGTTGCTATTACAGATGTTAATATAAATATTTATATAATTATTGATAATCATTGTTATTTCCGTCTTTTTGAAAGTTTTGTTTCAAGAAATTTGTCTGTGATCGATGGCTGTTAGTTTGTAAAATCATTTATCTGTTTACTATTTTCTACTTTGTTTACTCAACATGGCGTCCATTCTTGTTTTTATTGGCGACTCGATCATGGCTATTTTGGGCATTTTTGATAAATAGAGAATCATAAGTCATACAACTTAGTATCAATACTGTCACCTTTACACGGCAAAGTTCCAAGTTATATGTAATAATATTTAAAATTGTGCTACACAAAGAACAAAATCTGACTGATGATGAAAGTGCATATAGTTTAATAAGCATAAAATGTCAACGTCATGTTAATGCGCGTGACAATACGATTCGTGATTTTAATACCGATACATGTGCATAGTACTTCAAATTGTGATTTCGTTTATCAAACTCTATAGAAATTTATAATACGGCAATTCCAGAAAAAAATATATACTTTTAATAGTCTCTCTTTTGAGGACAGAAGAACCTATTTGTCATATTCACGAGTGTCAGTGTTTGTCAGTTACTCTTTACAAAAAATAGACTGAAAAAAATACCTTAAGCTTTACAACACTCACGTTAAAGTGTAACCCTTTCCGTAGCATACAAAAAATTTTGTTTTATTTAAACTCTTTCTCTCACTAAGAGCACATATATTTCTTATCAATTAGGCCAGTGTGAAATAGAATAAAACACATTTTACTACATAGGATAAGATGAGCAATACTTTAAACGTCTTCAAAACGAAACCAAAATATTATTTTTCGACAGGACTAAATCTACGTGATTTGACGTGCACTATTGCGATACAAGTAAGTGTTATTGCTTCAATGAACAATCAGTTTTTTAACAATCTCTCTGTGAAAGATCAACAATGAAAATATAAATTGTAGAAATAGAACGGTAGGCATGTTGCTTCGCATTTGCACGGATTCTAAAATCTGCTTTAAACTGTAGTCCTTTTTTCGACTTGGAACTGGTGCCAGAATTGACAATTGAAGAAAAATGTAAGATTTATGTAATTCATAATAAAAATATGAACATATTTATGTAGAGTTTTGCCTTCCGTACTCCCGGTTGATGTAAACCATGGGTGTGTGATAAAAATCACTTTATCATAGCCATATTAAGACTTTCAGTAGTCAAAATCCTAAAATTCTCTTTAGTAATTTCTTCTATTGATAACATTTTAACACTTAAAACTATTGATACAAAAAGTAAATAACATTTGTTTGCTACCAGTATAGAGCTAGACTAGCCTGTACATCTGTGCAGTCTGACCAGGCTCTACATTTGTATACTGTAAAGATGTACTGTTGATAGCTCAATTTTTGTATACTGATATTGGAAACCCTCAATCCTTAAATGGACTGACCAAAATTAGAAACTGGTTAAATCCACTATACAAAGTAAGCTGGTTAAAGAAGCTTGGGTTTTTATATATAACAACATTGAAAAGGACAAAGGTGACAAAGGTGAAAACAGTAGAAGTAACCTCTCTCAGGCCTTTCCTAGGATTTTTCGAAAAAAGTACATTGCCTTGTTAGGGAATTTTTGCATCATAAAATTAATTAATTGGGAAAAATATCTGGTATCTTTTGAAACCTCCTTCATGCTCTTGGTATAGTATTTTGAACTGTGCAAAATTGTTTATTCAGTCCAATGCAAGTATCATTTAAAACATAAAAAATATATTAAAATATGACAATAAAATGTATGGAAACATCTGCCTGATACCATACTGAACTCATTAGCAAATTTGTCAGTTAATATTACCAATATCTTAACTTATGATATTGGTAATATTAGTTTGGTTGGGAACTTTTTTTTAAGATTGGGAAAAAATAACCATAATTATTTGCCACTAGAAATGGATCTGGTAATCTCACCCATGGTGACACTGGGAAAAGGCATGTCTCTTTAGACAAAATAGAGCAATATTTTCACATGACAGGGAGAAATGGGCTTTAAAGTGTACCAATATTCGAAATTGTAAATCAATATTGAAATAAATTGAGCCGTGTCATGACAAAACCAACAAAGAGCTATTGCGACCAGCATGGACCTAGACCAGCCTGCGCATCCACGCCGTCTGATCAGGATCCATGCTGTTCGCTTACCAACCCTATTACAAGTAGAGAAACTGATAGCGAACAGCATGGATCCTGATCAGACTGAGCGATGGGCACTAACACATTATGTTAGTTTTGTCCTGACCCGGCTTAATGTTGTATCGAAATTTCGACACTCAATGACAACACTACTTACTGATTACATGATATATAGCATCGCAGGCCGAGATAATTGACAGGAAGGCATTTCCTAACCCTTTACCCTCGTGGGCACCTTTCACAAGTCCTGCAATATCCACTACATTCAGGAAAGCTGAAAACATATTAAATCAATCAAAATAAAGTATAAATCACCTGTTCATAAAAGAGCTTTTACCAGCATTTGACAATAAGAAAAGGGGAATAACTCTGTAAATAAGGTATGTCAGAGTTATGGGACCTGAGCCCATCATGAGAATAAGTAAGTGAAGTTTCAATCCATTCCCTCCATAAGTTCTGGAGAAACCACTTTGTATGCAAGAACTTTTTCTAAGTGGGATTGTGATACAAATGAAAGTACAAAAGATATTTCTAAGAGTCAACAGGCCTTTTTTCCTCTAATTAGGGAAAACTCCACATGGCAAATATGGGAAATTTTGGCCATAAAATTTACCAATTTGGGAAAAAAAGTTATCGTGAAATTTGGCAATTTTGGAAAATATGCTAGCATTCAAGGTGTTACAATTGTTACAAAATAAATCTTAAACTGTTCTGCTTTTTCTGTCATATCCAAAATACAATGACAGGTAAAAAAGTATACAATTTCAAATGTAAAACTGATATCAATTAAAAATCCTTTTTTTTATTCACAAAACATGAATATATACCGCTAACAATCCTTTAAACATTTTCACATTTTGTTCTGATAGTCTTAACATATTAATGGTGCTTTCATACAAATTCATATGTGCCTAATATATTTTGTGCTGACTGAGAGAAATTCTTTTTTTTTTAATCTGTATGAAAATATTTTTGAAATTTTCAACAGTTTGGTAAAATTGTGAAAAGGCTTCGAAAAAGGAACAGAAGAAGATACGCAAAGATAGAAAGCAGTTGCAATTATTTCTAATAAGTCTGCATACGCATTGCAGAACCAATCATTTGAATTATTGCATAAAGCATATGCATACAACTATTTGGAAAAACTGTTCAAGTCGAATAAGGAACAGAAGAAGAATCCAAAAGAATGACACCAGTTGCAATTATTTCTGATAAATCGCAAATGCTTTATGGTGTATTTTGTTGATTTCTCTATGTCAATATTCCTTTTTTCTGATTATCTTTATAATTGAGGTTTCACAAAACATCAGGTATTGCACCTCAACCTCAAATATTTCTATGTCACAGATCGAAAATAAGTTAGCAGTCAATAACTAAGCGGAACGCAGTCGCAGTTGACACCTTCAGAAGTGCGTTGATATGTAGCAATTTAACGCACTTTGATGTCAATTTCTCGATTTTGACCCAAATATGCGTTTGACTTCAAAGTGCGGTGTGAAATTTACCGCACGACCCCAAAGTGCGGTGTTACAATGCACGACCTGTGAATAGCTTATTACTACCTACATCACGATACCAACTTAAATATGAATGTGAAATTATAGTTCTCAATAATCTAAGTTCAAAATATTGTCCAACTGACTGGCACTTATTATAGCAAAGTTATAGATCTACATGCCTATGTGATCAATACAGCATACACATTTTAGAACACTTACTTAATCCATATAAAATGTTGAATTCTGTTTAAACCGATGCTTGGAGCGTAGAAGGTAGCTTGCATTTTCCAGGACCAAGCATGAACAGGTTCAATCAAACCGAGCCTGTTACATTTTCATTTTTGCTGTTTTGCACGTTCTTAAGGTATTATTCTTTTCTCTTTTTCGTTATTTTACCGCTGGGATACTGTTAGTTAGGACGCATAAAAGTATGGTTAACAAGATCAACAAGGATAGGTGGCGTTCAATGAACGCAACCCCCACATGACCTACCAACAAAGACCAGCGGCCAGGAGCACCCCAAACAAAAACAGGGAAATGCACAAGGCAGAGCACAAACAGGATAATCATTTAATAATAATTGAAATCCCATGTTGTAAATAGGGCGCATAGCTAAAAGCTTTTACAATCTCTAAATGTTGATATACAATTTAAAGTCTAAAATGTAATTAGAACTATGTATGACCTAACAAGAAGTTTTCGAAATTTAGTTTTGTAATGCCTACACGAATGGTCCGTGCACATTTGACAAATACGGCAGCATTCTATGTAAATAAAATAATGATATTTTAGACATATATGAAATGCAACAAAAAGAGATAAGTTTTTACAGGGTAGGATCTACACATTTTTATAGCACAATTAATAAGGAACAGCAACTCTTAATAAAGATTGTTTGTGAATATACTAAGTCACCTCCCGTGATAACAGGTTACAGTTCTATAATAAGGCATTATGCACAGTTTATTTATAAAAACAGATTATAGGTTTCCAAAGGCGTAGTTTTCTCTAAGTTGTCTGACTAATTTTGAACTTTATTTGAGGACATAATGTTTGAAAGATTTGATATGAATGCAAACCGTACTGTTGATAAGGATGACGAATTCATGATGTAAAGATATAGCTAAATTGATTTTTATCTAAAGGAAATGTCTTTTCTGTAGCCCATGTAGACAGTGTTACGAAACTGGTTAATTGTTAAATAACAACAGGGGTAAATCCATTTGATAATATTATAGTTTATCAGGCACATGACTTGTCTAAAGTTACCCACTTTTGTGATCTCTCTAATAAGCGGTTATGTCTTGTATGTTAAAGCGTGATGCGTCGATTAAAGATATAGATGTAACAATGTTACACGCGTCGATCACGGAGGGTAAATAATCACCATCACTACCACCGTCTTCATGTACGAAGCTCGAACCCAGTGTATAGGCTCTACTAGCACCTTTTCGGGCCTTTCCGTTAGTCTTAGGATAAGAGTTATAATTGATAAAAGCACAGATGTTCCGCTGCGGAATAAACAGTTTTCGCAATATTTCTTTTAATAAAGTAGCTAAAGAAGAAACATTAGCTCTATTGTTCAGGCGGGAATGAGTCAATTTCACGATATTTCTTTCGAATGCCCGGCCAAACGGTGCTTCCTTGTTTTCTGGATGTTGTTCTTTTTTTCTTCTATTTTTGTGGGGGAATGGTGGTTTGATAGAGTTTACTTGCATTGCGCTCTGTAACCGTTTTGCTAAGCGCCCTCTGGCCGTCTCTGATAATATGAACTTTGAATCATGATAGCCAACCTAACATCAAATTTTAAGTTTTCAAGTACAATAAGAGGTTATTTGAACTGGTGCATAAAAGCGGCTTTTATATTTTCGGTGACTCATCATAAATATTTTCTGTCACATTTCTGTATGACATTTCATTATTCGATGCATCTAACAATCGGAACATCTCGGTTATTATCAATAAAAATTTCTTATCTGAAGTATGACGAAAAAGGCCGAGACGATGCGATTGTGTCACTAATATATTCCAATAATACGTAATACTTTTTCACGTGTTTTTCTTTCTTTCTCTACATTTTTCAAAGTAGGTCATAATCTTTGTAATTGATAACGAACTGATACGTATCAGAAACCCATACACCAAATCGTTACATTTATCATTTAGATGTAAAGAATTGAATGATAATAAATGTTTCATTTAAAAGTCCCTTTGTTTTTATGTAGTAAAGTTTACTCTCCGAAACTAAACCTGTATAAAGAGAACATTTTGCTGAAGTATATCAGTAAGATTTACCGTGGCACAAAGATGACCTATGTTTTTATTTATTAATCTCGTGCGCACGAGATAACTAAGTCGTACGTATTCGTAACTATATCGTGCGCACAGCTTAATTATATAGTATCTCGTGCGCACGTTACTAGTTTGAACGCATTAATTATGTCGTGCGCATGACATAGTATCTCGCGCGCACGACACAATAACTCATGCGCAAGACTTCATTCTCTCGTGCGCGCGACTAAGTAACTCGCGCGCACGACATATCTCATGCGCACGGCAAAGTATTTCGCGCGCACAAGATAAGTAAAAACACAAACGTCACTTCTTAGCCACCGTACAAATTTCCTTTATCATTATATATGTCGTAATCTTTATCATCTTAAAACCTTGAAGTTAAAGATACTTAGCGAACTTCAAAGGGAATTTTTTTGTTGAATTTCACTTCGTAATGTTTAAAAATGGCTTTGGTTTACCACTTTATAATTTGATATTAGACAAAGAATAAAGGCGTATGCTGCAGTATGTATATAGACATAAATAGGCCAAATACATGTATATTATGTATACCATATAATTTTCATGCTCTAAGAATATGAGTACGTAAACATTTAAATCGAAAGTAATCAAGGGTCACCAAGGTAATCATCGAGTTATCTGTCCTAGACTTAAACGAGTTTACTTACATGTATTTCATGGATGATATTTATGTGTTTATTATTATTATTATTATTATTATTATTATTATTATTATTATTATTATTATTATTATAATTATTATTATTATTATTATCATTATTATTATTCTCATATTTACTATTATTATCATCATCATCATCATCATCATCATCATCATCATCATCATTAGCATCATTATCATTATTCTTCTTCTTCTTATTATTATTATTATTATTATTATTATTATTATTATTATTATTATTATATTATTATCATCATCATCATCATCATAATCATCATCACCATCATTATTATCACCATCATCATCATCATCATTATCATCACCATCATTATTATCATCATCACCTTTATCACCATCATCATCATTATCGTCGTCATCATCATTATCATCATCATCATTATTTTTATTATCATTATTATTATGTTTATCTGTTATTGTTGTTGTTGTTGGTGGTGGTGGTGGTGGTGGTGGTTGTGGTGTTTTTGTTGTTGCATCTCTGCGCCACCGTAGTAAATATCGTCGCATTGGAAATTCTAATGCGCTAAATGTTGGGAAATACTCAACAATTTCCCATTTTTCTATTTTTAGAATCTGGGTTTACAATAAGTATGTGTGAGATGTGAAGTTCAGTGACACACTTCTTACAGACTCCGGATTGTTCACACGTCATGCTTGAGTCTCCAAATACCTGATCTATAAAGGTAATTTGATTAATACAAACTTTCTAGCAGTAGTAGCCTCTGTAGTAATGATTTGATGTGTGTTTATAATATATATTTATTATGTCGGTGATGTACGTAGATATTATATATACTATTAAATCCGCATGGTTACTCAACCCACCAATTAATTAAATTCACTACTTTCCATTTATCATCGAACATGCAGAACGGACGGACTTACCTGGGCTAGAAACTAAGCATGTAAACAAATAGAATTTTAAATGCTGAGATATGTTAGCTTACTTTTTTCCATTATGTCGTGTTAAAGTCTACCTAAATTGAGTAAATTTCGCGGGGGTACAACTTCATATGGTTCACAGAAACGTGCATCAGTTAGAAAGATATGTTGGTCTCCGGTAAGACATATGATGGTTAAAATCGCATATTCGACGTATGAGGGCGCAATTTACAGGAAGTTTCGAGAACGGAAAGTTTTGCAATATTGTAGGGTTTTTTTTTTTGGGGAGGATGGGGTGGTAAGAAGATAAAAATCGAAAATCTATTATTATTTTTTTCATCAATTCAGATATTGTCATTAGATGCAGTCTTTGTTTTGTCATTGGTTCAGGAATGTCAAACATCTAGCAAATGACTGGAATTAGACTCAATACATATGATCCATATGTGGAAATGTGTTCCATATCTCGACAATAATAAGATGTAATACTGATAACACTAAATACGAAATGCATTGGTAGTTTACAAACATTTCGTGAAAGACCAAAAATTGAAAGCTTATCATGCTCAAAAGTTGACTTTTGTATTAATAAATTAATTTTAATTTAATCTATTTTGAAAAGATGTTGTTTTTTTTTGTATGCAATCAATATAAATATTGCCTTACTTTTTTAGAATTATAATCGTTGAGTGCAAACATATTTGGAATGATAATAGAGTGACGCATTCTTAACATTTTGTACATAATTTAAAACCTTGAAAAGCGTACCTTTTAAAAAAAATTAACATGTACATGTATGTATAATGTCCCTTTAAATCTCAATCTTCAAATATGTATTAAAAGTATGTGTACTTTAAAGATAAACTATGCTCAAATATGATATTAGAAAATAATGATAATTGATATACACTCTCTTTGTAAATATAACTTATAAGATAAACAGGTTTTGACTTCACACGGAGTAGATATGTTATGATTTAAACTGTACACTTTAAAGGTTGTCACAATATGAATATTTAATGTCATTAAATAAACCTTGCATTTTTTAAAGAAAGTACCAACTTTGCTTTATCCGTGATAGGGAATGCAGCGTCCCTTACATTTCATTCATTTAGACATATTCAGTATTAGCTAAATACTTCTATAGCTGTTTGCATATACCATAGACTTTCCTTTTCTGTCTTTATGTGTACATTGTATTTTCTGAAGCAGGTGGATCATTAAATACTCATAAAATGGAAACAATTTGGGATGTAGGAACAAAGCTGACTCTGAATATTATGATCACGTTTAATGGCAGATATTTTCAGTTTATGTATCATTTTGAAAACCTTTTGGGAGAGGTGCCCGTATACCCCCACCCCTGGATGAGAGAATGACAGCGTGAGAAACATGTGCAGCCTGACCGTGACTGGATCCCGAGTTGTACATATGAGCCGCGTCACGACGAAACCAACATAATGGGTTTGCGCAGTCTGATCAGGATCCATGCTGTTCGCTTACCAACCCTATTACAAGTATAGAAACTGATAGCGAACAGCATGGATCTTGATCAGACTGCGCGGATGCGCAGGCTGGTCTGGATCCATGCTGGTCGCAAACACACTATGTTGGTTTTGTCGTGACGCGGCTCATATGTTTCATCGGAAATCAACATATCTATTTAACGATGCACATTTCAGTGAAGCATATAAAGTTGAGACCCCACCCATCCCGTGCTTGATTTATATACTTTACTTTATGAGAAATAAATTTCCAATATTCAATGTCTCAGGTCAATACTACCTCTCAACTAGTCATATGGTAGATTTACCTTCCAAACATATATACTCCGAGATTACTATGAATTATCGTAGATGTGTTCCGTTAAGGGTGGTAGACCGTCAATAAAGATATAAGTATAGTAGGAACGAGTTAACATCTTGTGGTGACGAGATAATTATGTCATTGGAGCAGATATTACCCTCGTGACCACCCAGACTAAAAAGATTTGCACATGTCACCTCTGTGCCACCATAGTTAAGATGGTTGCTCTTTTATTACGTGGCAAGTCTGTAACTAAAACAAAATTATAAATAAATATGATAAGGTTAATTTGAACGTCTCTAAATAGTAAATACGAAAGGACTTTTCCATGTTCTATTTTTCTAGAAAAACAGGGATTTCACTTAAAATGTATATTATCTGAAATATTCCGTTCAATACCCACCATATAGTTCACTATCCGACAACCTACTTAATATAATCCAGTGCGTATGTATTAATATTCTTATTGATATTATAAGACCGATGAAGTAGATTTAAAGTGTAGTAATCCTTTTCCACTGTATAGGAAGGTACACCGGATATAACCTTGTTTTGAGTCTAAACTAAGTCGGAGGTAAAAAAATTCTAATTCTCAACTCATATGACACTAATTTAACCTGAGTTTAATTTCATATTTTCCTTAATACATGCCAGATATGATATACGTACAAATATGAACAATTTGACGTTCTATTTTTTCACGGAAGAAATTATTTCCAAAGTACATGTACTAAAAAACTAATTGTAGTTTTCTTTATTAATCTCATCCCAAATATAAAAATTCTGATCGGCAAGTACTGGGTGTAGTAACTTTAATGTACTGGGTCTAATGAAAATACTGTAAAATGCTATTGTATTGGGTATTAAGCGCGTTTGATATTTTTTGCTAATTCATAACATTCTAATTCATTTACTCGATCGTGTTTTGATAATGCCGAAACAGAAGCACATAAAAAATCGGCAGGGACTAGAACAACGATAAAAAGATAAAAAACAAACAAAATAAATCAAATCTAACTTATTCTTGATACTTGTAAATATTCAATATCTGGAAATATAAAATCAAACTTCGGGCAAATTAGTGTCATGTGAGCTAAGAATTAGATTGTTAGATCAAAACACAATGTTTCCGGTGTACCGATCTTTATACCGTGTTTTTTTTAAATATTGACGGGAAATTGGCGGAAAGTTGCGATTGGCAAAGGGTAGTGGAGCTCAGTTAGGATATGGTTTTATCGAGGCTGTAACAGTGTAACATTTCTCATTATAATTATTAAGATTGTACCGTTTTCAAAATGCTAAAAGCACTATTTTTTCCTGCTGTATGTCAGATTTTATTGAATTTTATATAAAGGAATAGCGTAATGATCATTTCTGAGCTTATAAAGGTCTCATTAGCCTCCCGTGCACCAAAAATAGTAAACATTACAACAAAAAATCGACTACCAAACATATTTAGTACATTCAGTGAATTACTGAAAATTCAAAACTTTATTAGGTCACCTTTTGATTATAACCTTAAACGGAATGCTCGGGTTCCGTACTCTCAGTGCATGCGAATGAACCCTCATTAAGCGTAGAATATATGCATACGTATCTTAAAAGTTACCCAACCGATGTCCGCGAAAGTATCCTAATTGTACCAGATACCTACGGATAATTAAAATTAAGAAAACCTTTGAATTGTTTTTGAGAACATGCGAGTACGATTTGTTTAGCTGTGATCGAAAAATAGCTATATTAAGCGTCCTTACCACCATGCATAACCTGTTTTTTGTACTAGAAATAATAAATAAGACATATTTGAAGAAATTAAAGTGAAGAATATACATTGAGTAAAAAACGAATAGCCCGCAGATCTCCATATGAATGCAAAGAAAACCTCCTTCAAATTTTCTTAATAAAAGGCAGTGTTGCTTTTTGTCTGTTAGCCCACGATTTAATTATCTCGTTCAAACGGCTAAGTAACTCGTAGTCACGATATAGTATCTCGTGCGCATCACTTAATTATCTCGTGTGCACAGCTTAGTAACTCGTAGTCACGACATAGTATCTCGTACGCACCACTTAATTATCTCGTGCGCACGACTTAGTTACTCGTGGCTACGACATAATATCTCGTGCGCACGAGATAAATAAAAATACACACATGTCACCTGGCTTCTGTGCTACCGTATAGGACTTGCTAGAAATCTTTTTGTTTTCATTTTCGAGTGTTTACCGTATCCCTCTATTGCAGTTATGGAAAACAATGTAATGTGCTGGAATGTTGTCTGAAATCATCTGGGGGTTTCTTAATTTTGATATACCGTGGGAAGCTTGTACATACGCATTATCTCGGCGAGATCGGTGATATTGATAAATAACATAAATACCTGAATCGGGCACAAAAAAAACGCGAGAGTTTCCGTCCCGTATCCCTTAATGACAAGACACCTTTA
This sequence comes from Ruditapes philippinarum, assembly GCF_026571515.1. NCBI lineage: Eukaryota > Metazoa > Mollusca > Bivalvia > Venerida > Veneridae > Ruditapes > Ruditapes philippinarum. The sequence continues at coordinate 3,401 of NW_026856677.1, read as the reverse complement.
TCGACACACTTTGGCAGCCCAAATGTCTGTCTATTCAACACATTATATGTAAAATATGTTACCCTTTTAGATTTGATAACAATATTGTTATCAAAAATGAAATGAGTTTGGAAAACTAAAAAAGCATTATTTTTAAAAAAGAAAAAGAGGATGCATTAAACCTGAATGTAAACTAGTTTAATTTGTGATTACTGATTCAGTATTTGGAACTTTGGAATGAACAAAGATTGCTTGCATATGAAAAAAAACAAGGTACGGCTTATTGGCCCGATAAACTCCAGCGAGCCACATTGGTAAACCAGAGCAGGAAAAATCTAAGATGATATACTTTCCGTTTAAAAGGGCAAACTGGTGTCATATAATTAGAATTTCATTTTTCCATGGTATAGTTTCAATTCGGATTAAACGTATTTTTCAGCAATTTACACGTAACATTTTCATTAATTTGGTCGTTCTTTAAATTATAATTTCTGTGGGTAATCATTTTCAGTTTGATGTTTAGGCTTGGACATTTCAAAGCTATGGCGCTAAAGTAAACAACTCTGTAGACGAGAGCAAAGGGTTTCAGCTACCCAGTTGCTGACGACCAACGTTCGGGATTCGTTTTCTGAAAGTCTTCGACGAAATCAGTTTTTGTGTCAGACAACGGAAGAAGACCGTGAAGATAATAAGCAATCACCTTCACGATATGTGATAACAGATGATTCATCGTATGCTAAACCAACCGTTTTAGGCTGTTTGTGCTCAAAATGTGTGGGAGCATGTACGTGTGGAGAAGGGGTGTCACAAATTCGGAGAGGCCACCATATAACTATGCCTGGTAAAACTGTTGGGAACAAGTATGATTCTGAACGCCGGAAAGCAGAAGTGGATATACATGCACCATGCCATTGTAAAAGCGAAAAATATCATAGCTAAGGATGACCTGAGGTCAATCGTGGAGCTGAAGTTGATCCACATGTGGGAAAACGAACGCGGTGAGCTTGGGCTTTGTGAAACGGAGACGCAGTTCGCTCTTGGCAAATGACGAGTTGTATATAGTGGAATATAAACATCCGAGATTTACGCGAGAACAGGTGGTAGAAAGAGCGGAGAAAGCGCTAAATGACCGAGAAAATGCTCGTAGTGAAATCAAAGATTCATACGGTTTAGTTGTTACAATGTGGTCACAACAAACTGTGAACATTTTGCACCCTTGGTGTGTGGTAGGCTTACAAAAGAGCCACCGAGATTTGTATTTCTGGCAACAAATAGGTCAGAAAATCGTTGCAATAGGCGAGAGTTCAGCAAGTAATGGAGATGAAGACGCGTCTTGTTGAAATATTTGGAAGTGCAAGCAAAAATAGTAAAATGCCTCAAAAGTTCTGTTCGATTCTTCAGATGAAATTACGAAAAAATATTGGGTAACAGCATGCCGAGTGCAACAACAATATTAAGCGGCGCTGCAGCCATGTATGTATTATATTGCATAATTATGACTATATATTTACTTTAAACGTAATAAGTACGCGAGGAGTGAAATATGTGGCTCAATTGTTTTCGGAACAGTGTAATGGATCTTTGGGCCTATAAGGTGGTTCTTTGTATGGAAATCACCTTCTATAGCCACGTTTTTTCAATGATTGAATGGCGGCGTATCAAAAATTCCGGCTGTGGTGGGTCTGTTTTGCGCTAATAGTTTTGTCGGTGATTGGTCAACATTACATCCCAAATATAAGAAAAAAGCTCTGATGGCCCCATACGGGTGCAGCAAGACCGCAATATATCGGCTTGATGACATAAATATCGGAGATATTGTCACTATACAAGTATTGGGGGTCTACCCCCATGACGTCATTGTAACGGAAGTTCACACAATATGGATAGGAAAAGATAAGAAAAGGCAAGATTCGAGTTGTTCACTATGCTTTAGACAAACTGTTTTTCCACCAAAAAGAAGTTAAGGAAAGAATTTTTTACATTTAGATCGGTTAAAAAATCTTTTCCACTATTGCGCCGCATGAATGTGGTTTTTGAATTTGTTCCGCTCCTGAAATTGCTGTCCTGAGGGGCAAAGCAGAGAATAGGTGAAAGGAAATGGCACTGGACTAAAAACCGTTCCCGATCACGTTTGCTACGGGCGAAAGTTAAGCAATCATGTTACTACTGATGACGCAGACGACACGTCGCATGGATCGTCTGCTTCTCTAGAATCGAGGTTAATCGAAACATCTCAGTACCTTGTTTATGGGAGAGAGGAGGCACATCTCAAGTAGCGACATAGAAATTGGAGACGCTGTAAAGTTAAATTGATGTTGAGGGGAATACTTGTATACAAAAATTGTGGAGAAAGGAAAAAATGAATTGGGATTATCACTGTTAAAGATTCCGTGAAAAAGGTGAGGCAGTTTGTAAATCTCAATACTGAACAATTTACAGTTTTGGATACCATCCGGTACTTGGTCATCCGAACCAGTGCGAGTTGATCGGGCAAGATTGATTAGGAGGCCAAAAATCCCGTTGAAAAATTTTATGGATTTTTGTTTGTTGCTGAACAGTTAACTTTAAGTGAATTTTTATACAGATTCTGTTTTTCGGCAGAATTAAAGAACTACTATTAAGCAGCTCATGCCAATGTATCTATCTACAAAGCAGAAAAATGGGCTAATCTATAGCGGAAATGTAAATTGTGCAGTCATGCGAGGAATGTAAGTTTAGAACGGATACCTGAATGCCTTTGGCTTAGTTTTTAAACGAAAGTACTATAAATATATTTATTGCATTATTTCCATTGTCTTTCATGAGAATATTTATTCATCATTAAATTTATGACAATAATATCCATGAATGAAGTTTTTTGAATATTGTCAATACTTAACAATGTTTGTCCTTTTCATCCTGTTTATATAAAGGTTGTTGTATTTCATAATTGTTTATGTTTGTATTATATGAAATAAATACTGTTTAAAACCAAACATTTTTTTTTCTCCCAAAATGCGGTAGGTAGGGAATGTTTTGATTTCACAATAGTTGTCAAAGTGAACTCTTAAAAACGTTTCAATAGCAAGACAAATGAATTACTTAGACTTGTTTTACTTCATACAATATCCAAATATCTGTTATTGTAACTTCCCCGGGGTTTGTTCGGTGACATAACTTGTTTTAAAACTACTTGAGTGATTCTGTCCGTCTAAATTTCGTTCAACATATATGATATATTTAAAGGGATACTCAGGCAAATTAGTGACAAAAGTAATCAAAAAATTAAGTTATGTACTCGAACCGCTAAATTGAATTTTAAAAGTCCCACATGAAACTTCTGATAAATTCTATATATTTTGGGTTTGAAGGGACAAAAAAATGTATGTTGAATGAAATTTAGACGCGGACAAAATCGCCGAGTAGTTCTAAAACAAGTCATG
>NW_026856676.1:0-60629 GCF_026571515.1 Ruditapes philippinarum | reverse complement strand
CCCGGGATAAATGGGGCTGTCATAAAAAATTTTTTGATGCAACTCTATCATAAAAATTTCCCATAGTACAATTAAAAACGAATAAAAAAATCAAAACGCAGTCGCTGCGTAAGATAATTATAGTATATAAAAAAAACTTAATAGGAAAATATACAATAGTCAGTATTTTTTGAAAAAGAAAAAAAAGATTGACCCCTTTGATTAAACGTCATCTATTGGGGCTTTAGCGTCACCGGTCGCGTACCCCTTGTCATTGAAATGTTCACAGACTCGTTTTTTTTTAAACATATTTTTTTGTTTTTTTCACGTGATAGTGGATATGTTCCAAATTATCATCTTGTAAAATTTGCACGTAAATTAAAAAATTGAACAGGAAAATGCAGCCCTATTATTTTTTGAAAAACCCCCGAAAAAACCGAAAACTGAGGGAAAAGGGGCGAGGGGGTTCCGGTTTTCGGATCAGCCCAATAAATATGAAAAACGAATGCTGGAAAAATTTTACAAGTTTTTTAAAAACTTTATCAAGTAAAAGTCCCCAAAATCAGGAATTCATAGATAAAAATTTTGAAAAAAAAAATATTTATTGTTGTGGTTTTAGAAAACCGATAGACAAAAGCCAAACCCGCTCGCCAAAATGGGGATATTTTAAAAAAAAAATGGTTGCAGAAAAAAAAAAGAACAGACTTAATTTTAAACAAAGTCTGCAGCCTGAAACGACGGGAAGCAAGAGAGAAAAGGCTCTTTTAAACAAAAAAAAAAAACCCAAATATTAACAGAGAAAATTTTTTCCAAAGTTCAATTTTTTTAGAGCAAATTTATTTTTGTCCCAAACTGAATTTTAAACGATTTTTTTACTTTCAAGCACTTTAAAACAGAATGAAATTTAGCCTAAAAACTCTGGTCAAAATTGTAAACAGTGTCCTTATCGATTTACAAGAAATGATATTTAAAAAAGAAAAAAAAAATGTCACAAAAATTTCTAAAATAAAAACCCGGGAAATAAACTTTAAACATAAAACAAAAGAGAGAAGAAAGCCCGGGTTTTAAAAAGGGGAAAAAAAAAAAAAGAGTTTATTTCTCTTGGATAAATGAAAAAAAAAGGAAAAATTCGAAAAAGGTTTTTTTAGTTTTTTTTTTATTTCAAGGAAAAAGATGTAGGGGCCAGAGCCATCGTTTTTTTTTTAATTTTAAATGTCATTTAAAGCACTACAGTTTTTAGTTGCCTTTTAAATTTTTCACACAAAAATTCCATTTTCAAGGAAAAGAAAAAAAAGAGAAGCGGTTTTTTAAAATTACATGTAAAATGTTTTATTCCCAAAGGCCTGTCCAAAAAACAGAACAGGTGAAGCAAAAACTATTTTTAGAAGACAAAAGGTTAACATATATGACCTAAAATAAATGTAAAAAAACCACAAGAATGGGAAGTAAAAATGATTTATAGAAGAAAAAAGCGAAAAGAAAAACCCCAAATGCTTTTTTAAAAAATGATATTTATACTAACTATTGTACTAATCTAATTATTAATAAGCTAAAATATTCATAAACCCGGGTTTTATGAGTACAAAATATTTTCATTTTAATCGCAGTTATCCTAGAGCACGAAAATTTTTTGATTTGTTAAAAAATAATTTTTGTAAAATTAAAAAATATTTATTTCCTACTAATAGTTTTGGACTCAGGGGTTACACCTTTATTGTATATAATTTGCTGCCATTTTTTCCGACAGCGGAAAATCTTTCGCAGTAATTTGCATAATGCGCAATAATACTACGGGCAAACTTTTATCAATAAAATACGGTTTATATTTTAACTTTTTTATAAATTAATTTGAAATTGGAAAGGCTAAAAAATGGAAGACATTAAATATCCAGACAAAGTTTTGGGGGGTTTTGAAGGATCAAAACATGAACTATTTCTTGGGCTGTTAATCGGTTTAGGACACATTTGGGGGAGTGTGGCAGAAAGTGAGATGCTTTGCTCTGAACGCGCCGAGGGGCGTCCTGCAAAAAATGGAAAAAAAAAGAATTTTCACTTCATAAATATAAAAAGTTTAAAATAATTTTTATTTTAAAAATTATCCTGGGTACAAACATTTTTGTTTGTCCCCCCATTATTTAAAATTTTCAGAAACATATTTCAAATTTAGCCCTTTATGTACATAACTGTTAAAAATTTAATATTAAAAATATTGATAATTGCTAAAAAACCGTTTATTTGAAAATATAGATAAACATTTTTATTCATATTATGCTCTATGGTGTTACGCTAAAAATGAATATATAGTATCATTAAAAAAGATGCCCAATTTTTTATGCCGTAATGGGGGAACCATGCACCCAAACATAGTTAAAAAATTGAGGTAAAAATCGCTAAAGGGAAACAATTTAAAACGAAATGGTTTTTAGCTTTAAATTTTTTTAATTTAGGAAGACTAAAACAATTTTTCCCAATAATAATATTAACGATAAAAACAAAATTTGAACAAAGATAATAAAAATTTTAAAACAAATTAAATCATAAATAAAAATCATTACTTTTCTGAAATAGCATGAACCCTTAAAATTTTGCATTTTAACAGTTATTAAATTTATTTTTGACAAGGGAATTTTTCTGTTCAATCTTGTTTTGTTTTCTCATTTTTTCTGTTTTAAAAAGGGGAATTAAAAAAATGTTTTAGTTTACGAACCACAAAGTTTTATAATTTTCTTACGCACCTGAAAAATTATAAACCCGGGGCAAATACACAACTTGATAATTTAGTAAACGATCACAAAATTTTCAAAATAATTCGATTTTTAAAGGAGAAAAAGAGCCAAAAACTGTAAACAAAATTACAGATATATACATACGTTTTAGTTAAAAGACAGAAAATCCCACAGAGCGCCCCCTTTTGATTTTTTTTGCATTTTTTTCCCAAAAAGTTTGACTAAAAAACGATAGTGTAGAGCATCATTTTTTGTTGGCAATTCCGGGGGAATAGTGATTTTATGATAAGTGTAAAATTGTGGACAAAACTTTTTGGTTCCAAATTTTTGTCAGTTTTAAATTCACCTTATCTTTAAAAGACCAAAATAATCTGCTTGGATAAGAAAGTTTTTTGGCTTCCCTTTTGTTACATTTAGAGAAAACGTTTTTTGCCTGAGGACAAGTCCATTTGTTTGACTTTGAAATGCGCATTCATCATTGTTTCCCTCTTTTAAATTGTGACTTACTAATGTCAAAAAAAAAACAAAAATTTACTTTTATTGCCTATTTTTTTCAACTTTTGGGGTTTTGTTTTCTGTGTCTAGTTTTTCAGTTCAGATTTGAATTACAACCCCGATGCCTTTATATGCAGTTAACTTAATTTTGATAAAAATTTTCCCCTTTCTTCTCGAAAAATTTTTCTATTGGGTTTTAGATAATTTTTTTGTACCAGTTTTTTCTTTTCAATCACTTCCCCTTTTTATGAGATTTAAAAACCAAGTGCCTTGTCAAAGCAAATCCAAACGAGACTCCTCCCTTTTTTCATTATTTTTGTACAAAAGTCCTTTTTAGATCTGAAACAGATAAAAGAAAAATCCTATAATATACATTTTATACCCGTGTAAATGTAACAGAAATTTATTTTAGAAACAAATTTTCTGATTTTTCAAAAAATTAAAAAATAAAAAAAAATTTAATTTTTTAACAAAGAAAAAAACAAAATTTACTTTTGATATTTTACTACTTTTATATTATCTAACTCATGACCCGGTTATTGTTTGGTTTAAAAAGGGGCATCTGCTGTAACATTTTCGATCAAAAACCCCCTGCTTATTTCTTAAAGGATTTCAAAAACTTTCATGAAAGGTTTTTTTAAAGTGCATATTGAAGAGTGTGGGTTTAATACTAAATTTATTGAAAAAGTTGAATAAAACATATTATTTTAGCCTCTGGGGAGCATAAATTGTTTTTTTCAACGAGCATTAATTAAATATTGAATCTATCGAACAAAATTTTATTTAATAAAAACGGTAAACGTTTTCAAAGACATTTTATTTGACCCCCTAAGTGAAACTCAAAATATTTTGCTTTTTTTTAACGCTTTACACCCATGGGGTTTTTTAAAAAAACATCATAAAATGTTCCCGCACTATGAGAAACCGTTCGTGCGCATAAACCAGCAAGTCAAAAGGCGAGGTAAAAACGTAGAGGGCATTGAAAAATGCTTGTCCGGGGCAAAACTTTTAAAACGCATAGATGGATTTTAATTAATTGGCACAAATGTTCCATTGTGAGGCAGAGTATTGCGTGCAAAGTTAGAGGTCAAGGGCAACATGGGGGCAAAATTCAGTAAAAAAATAGACCGTGTATTGGGCCATTACTCATTATAGAGGGGTTGAAACAAATGGTCATTTTCAGACTACTAGTGTAAACATTTATTAAGATTAATATATGCAAAATTAAAGGTCAAAAATGTGCCAAGGGTTTCTAAAGATGATAAAAAAGATTTTTTCCAAGCATAACTTCCCCACCATATGGAGGATTCTAAGAAAACTTAATACAAAGTTTAAAGAAAGCCCGGCCCGGGGAGAACAAAGGGTTCTAGTAAAGGACACACTTAGAGGTTATAAAAAAAGCTTCCGGAACAAAAAAATTTTACATGCAAAAGATTTTAATATAACTTGGCAAAATGTTCACTATGTGAGAGTGAGTGGCACAAGCAAAATTTAAGTTCCCTGTGGTCAAAGGTCACACAGGAGTCAAAGTTCAGATAAAAATATGAAAATGCGGTGTTATTGGACCATTTAGGTCATCAATTTATTGAGGGATTGAAACACAAATGGTCATTATCATAGACTACTGGTGTGAAACATGTTATTTACGATTAATATTATGCAAGGTCAGGTCACTAAAGATGATTGCCAAGGTCACTTAAGATGATAAAATGTAGAGATTTTGTCCAGAGGGCAATAACTCCTACACATTATGGAGGGATTTCTAACGAAAATTCATAACAAATGTTCCAAACCACTATGAGAGCCAATGTCGCCTCATTGAACCAGGCCTCTGGGCTCAAAGTCACAGGAGGTATGCCACTTAGAGGCCATTGAAAAATGCTTGTCCAGAGCAAAACTTCTATCATGAAAAGAGGGATTTACAATTTAACTTGGTTGCACAAATGTTCATTTTTGTGAGGCGGAGTGGTCGCAAGCAAAATTTAGGTCCCTGTGGCTAAGGTCAAGGGTCACACATTAGGAGTCAAAGGTTCAGATAAAAATTCATGAGATGATTGTATATCCCAGATATTCCCAGAGCATATCTGCCTATATGCATATCTATAATGCCCACATCTTGCTGTCAAAAGCTTCTGTGGACAGACGATATTGCAACAATGTTCCCCTTGTTTGCAATGATTTTTACTGATGGGTAACAGTTTCACACATTAACCATTGTCACACTTCCCGAGGATTTTTTTATATCAGAGTTCGAAATTTTTTTTTCGACATTATCCCTTTTAACTACAAACGTTATCAACGATAGTACTTATGTAAATATAATAATTCACTAAAAAATATTAATCCAATATGTTCTAATTACATGAAATTCTTATTTATAACGATTACTCAGAACACCAATTCATATTTTTAAAAGGGGCATAAAATCCATTATTTAGCGATATGCATTTATACTTTATTTGATCTCAATTTATGGTTATGACTTTTAAAAAAATGTCTCAATACTACTTTTATTTAGTTTGCCCTATAGGCTATTCTAAGTTTGTAGGGAATAATTGTTTCCTTTTCACTGCAATTTTAATATTGTTCCACCTGCCTACAAGCAGCAAAAACACTTCATACATTCATTTAAACTATATAAAAGGTCAATACATGTTTTAGTCATTTTAAGAGTTGCTGGATTCCAGAAATTACTTAGAAACAGGACTTATGCTAAATGGCTATTAAAAATCAAGTGTATGTTAAGTGTGAATCGGCCTACAAAAGGCAAATATTCAAGAATTGTTTCAAATATAGATAAAACAGTAGGAATACATCTTTTCGATAATACACGATATATTTTCCTGAAAAAAAAAAAAATGTCGATCGAATTTCTTAATGATTTTGTTAGTAATGTATAATAATCTTGTTCTCAAACATTTATTATCTGCTACATATAATGTAATATTGGATCATGAATGTATCTCACACTTACCAACGTCTTCCATATAAAATTATTTCGTAGTTTTTTGCCAAGTATAAAAAAGTATATATTAATAAAATCCGGGGATAAAACTAAATACCTTTCAACTCATTTAAAGCCCACACATCCATATCTGTGTTCTTTTATATATGACTTAACAAAAATTTTTCTTATGCATGGCTAAGGCCAGCTTTGAATGATCTTTGTTTGCTCCTCATCTCACGCAACCCTATTTGCCCAGTAGTTTTTGGGTGTTACTAGGTAGGTATAGATTTTTTTTTTATCTGATTTAAGGTTAGAACCATATTTTTAAATTTTATTAAACATTTCCCCAGTTTGTTATTTACAATTAAAGCAGCAGCCTTCAGATTCATGCCTGATTTTCATGAAAAATTTGAAAATGTACTTGAATTTGTTATATTGCGAAGTAACCATAGAGAAGCAATTTACACATTATCAATGGCACTTACAAACCATGAAAATTACCAAAAGTGATCAAACTATGAAATATACTTGAAAATACTGAAAAATCAGTCATTTGTCGCACATAATATGTAAAATATTACTTGAATCTTAAAACTTTTTACATTTTCTTAATTTAAAATCTAAGTACATTTTTCTCGAGTTTGATTTTATTAAAATACTTTTGTTTCATCTGGAGGCATGTATAGCTTTAAAATCATGAGACAGATATGAAGATGTGATTCTCATTGACATACTCTGCTTCCATGAAAAAATGTTTTTGCAAGGCAATAAAATTGTTTAGTGTTGCTGTGATTTTGTGGGTAGGTATCGGGAAGGGGAAACAAACAATATTTAATTTTAGGCCGTAATGCTTTTATATATTTGCCAAAAACTCACAGGCAGTCCGGTGCGAGGTTTTGTAATTTATCTATTTATACTAAAATTAAAAAATATAATATTCATCCTACATCTTGTCCATTATATTAGACGTCTACGCAACGAACTTGCTATAGTTTATGTTTTTGGTAAAGCCCGGTTTTGCAAGAAGTAAAAATATCCCAAAACAACGTTATATTTATAAGACTAATTCTTGTATATCAAGACAAAAGCGAAAGTAGTATTTATATACAATATACCGAAATTGAAATAATCTATCTTTTTTCTTTACTTTCTTTTTATTTTTGTGGAGAAATGAAGGAAATCGCATTTATTAAAGTTATATATCAAACATTAAACATATTCCAAAAGAAAATACTACCAGTTTACATTGTTGTGAAAAGGGAGGAGGGTTGTAGCGTGGGTAAAAGGAGGGTGGGGGGGGACAATAGTGACCAATCAACACGCCGAACACCTGTGACTTAATGTCAACGGTCTGACTTTATGTCAACGTGTTGACATTTCTACAACAACAATAGTAAAAGTGTATAAATATTGTATTGCTTACTTTTATATCTATGGCTTTACTTATTTTAGGTTGTCTTTCACTTGGTGTATGGGGAAAAAACTTGTCAACAACTACCTGCATTAAATAACTATTTAGTTACATGTTAATTAAGTTACCGTATCCGTTCTGTGTATTCTTACTATTGTGTTTGAAGACTGAAAAGTTGCTCACATGGGTTAGGGGATTTACTTGTTTAGTAGAGTGATATAAAATAAATGTATGGATATCAAATTTCCGACGGGCTCGACATGCAAGCCAAGTCTAGGATTGGAGATGCTCATGAGCCCATCCCCCCTCCTACAATGAGTGTGGGAAAATTCTTAAAATTTGCATGATGTCCATTAAAATTATTATTATACAGTTTCAAATAACATAACCGTAACAAGAGATCAGGTGGAAATGTTAATAGATATTTTTACTAAAAGGCGATTGCTATAGTTACATATAATATTATAGACACATTTGAATAGCGTAACCTGTTTAACGAAATCTGAATGTGATTGCAAAAGAAACAAGAAGTATCTTAAAAAGATACTTGGCCGAAGTCAAACATGTTAACTTGCACAGGATAAGCTACTACTTACCATGCTAACCGCAAACAGAACATTTTATTCGTCCTCAATAGTTTTATTACAGTTCATTTTTACCCGCAGTGTTATTCCCCATTTATTGTCATCTTAGATTAAAACAATAAATTACTCACATTATTTCATTTTAATCAAATTGGAATTTGATTTGAATAGGAATTGATAATAAAACAAAGATTAAGTAGATACAGTACACTAATTCCACGAAGAATTTTGCAACTGTAAATTAGTCGAAAGTTCGTTTCAATCGTATAATGCCCGGTTCGAGAAGAGAATACAATGACCAGAACAGCTTACATCTAAGAGAAACCCAATCGAACGCAAAAGTATCAAAAAGGCGATCTGTCATATTAATTGAAAAGCTGAAAATATCATTATTGTGTTTTATATTTATGCTGACATATCTTTTTCCAACACTTCTTGCCATCGCGCGATCGAAAAGACCTCTACCTATAACGGAAGCTCTTCTAAAGTATTAATCGAACAGGCTACAAGGGGGAGAATCACGCCGTTCGTTACCCAAACAAACAAGATGGCGGATGCAGCCAAAAAGTAGGTTTTCCCTTTTTTCTCTGAAATTAGTGATGTTCTAATGTAAAGGTACATATAACAACCTTCTACACAATTTTCCTGGCACACAGTATTTTATTTCATGATGTTTCGTCCCGTACTTTATCTGAAATGCGCGTCACCAGATTCGAAGCGAGAGAAATTTCCACCGGTTTGATCGTGGTAACGTACGGCTTTTTCTCTCAAATTCACTGTTTCTTTTACATATATGTATATTAACTGAAACCACTGACTTAAAAAAGTTGTTATATGTTGTCAAGTAAGCAATAATGCCAATTCTGGCTAGATTTACTGCTGTAAATATTAAAATCGGGGCATTTTCCGGAAATGATAACGTATGGCGCACAAAATATCAATGATAACGTACGGCGCATTTTACTACTTGGTGGATTTCCATTTGTCCAATCAGCTGAATTATTTTTATGTAGGAAATGATAGATATCTGAAAAAAATGTTGGTCCGGTCAGAAATAATTAATTGAACAATGCTGTACGATCGGAAATAAATATCTTTCTAGTTGGTGGCATAATATATATTCGTTGTTAATATACCAATTAAAACACACGTGTATAGTTTGAGAATATTTTGTATAAAATGCAGAATGGGAAGAAAAGTCTCCACTTTAAGGAAACATTTGTGTGTTGTTGTCTTTACATTAAATTTCGCCAGTGTTGTGCGATAATTATGGTCTTATCCCCTAATTGGAAAGAAGAAACGCATTCAGCAGAGCAAAAATGTTAAAAAGGTACGGACGGCTTGATATATTTTCTTTTCCAAAGAAAAAGTCTAAAATCATTCCTAACAAATTTCTGATAAGGAAATCTTAATATTTGAACCCGTCAACATTTACAAAACGAAAATTGATTGCGACTAGCTTACACCCAGATGAGATGAGCCTGTGTTTATTCAATATGGTCGCTCATTGAAAGAAAAATACATAACAGAGAAAAATGAATGAATGTAGGTTCTATAATGAGTTTATTGAATGAGTTAGAAAATAATGTTATGCGAAAAACTTAATTGAATTTAGTAAATAAAAAAAATTCTGTTTATTAGACGGGCGGTTAATATTGAAACGCTACCATTTAGCGTGACGTTGTGCCACTATGGCGTCAGATATAATTACGCGACATAGCCTCACAGTTTTTTTTATTATAGTAGACAGTAGACATTTTATTTTATTCCATTTGGCTTTAAAGCCGATGAGGACATAAAACATGCATAATAACGAACAGTTCATATAAACATGTAACCCTTTCCCTCATGAGCATATTGTGAAAAATGGCCGTTTTCATTGAAAAGCCTCCTGTTACAAGTTCAAACTGCTATGAAACTTTGAAAAATGTTTCAATACTAATCAAACTTGGCACAAATGTTGACTGGACCATTGCCTTTGTAACGACATGCTCAGTCTAAAATTTCCTGTTACCATGGCAACATGGGGACATCTCAAAATTGCCATAAATCACTATTTTGCCTTGAGTTTTTTCATCAAAATTTATTTCAAAGTGCTGCAACTTCTCAAGGGATTGAGATAGAGTCAAAGGCTTTTCAGCGTTGGTTACACGTTACCTTATGATCGACCTGGGGTCATTTTTAGCCTCTCGCAAGTCCACAATTTTCTTGGCGATGAGGGGGACTACCGCCCCTCTTCAAACCCCCCAAACAGAAGGGGGCACATCCCCCTTCTGGCAACCCCTGATGTATCTTTTGGATGGGGGCGGCGCCGAAAAAGTGCTCACTTTTTTTAGCAACGTTTCTCAAACGAAAACATGTGTTTGGGGTCCAAGAAAGGACATTTTTTCACTGAGGCCTAAAAGGGGGGTCGAGTTACATAATGAACATTTTCAAAATTGATCTTTAAACCAGTAACTTATAGGTCTCTTGTATTCACATATACATACACACGTATACATGTACATACATACAAAAAGCATACATTACATGAACTATTAATGCAAAATTGTTGTATATAAATCGATTTTTAACACAGAAACGCAATTACCGTTGTTTATACATATATCCTAAAAAAATGAACGTCCCTTCGCATCAATTGCGGATTTCATAAAAGGAACATCATAAGTTGATCAAAACAATTACATGCAAGAATTTGCCTATCATATTCTGGCGTTTTTTTCAACAAACGCCCCAACAAAAACAATAATTTCTTTAAAAAAAAAGTATTGCAGGTATCAGCAATAAAAGAGTGACATTGGAATTTGCTTATTAATTTCTAGTGTTAATTATGAAGTTTCAAATCGTATTTGGATTTCGATGTTTTTATCCATGCCGGAAACCCGTCTGAAACCTTTAATGCCAGACCGCTCATGTGCTTAAATGACGTCATTATCTTTATGAAAGAACGATTTTAAAAATTATTACGCTACTCTTAAACTATTGTTTACGAAGTATATGTAAGTGTTCATCCGTGTTGTTCTATTTCGACGGGGGCGATAGCGACCGGAGAATATTTCTTATTTCTGTAGAACAGCTACGGATGAATACAAACATACTTAGTGTCAAGCTTTATTTGGCTTCATTAGTATTAACTTTATTTCATCACTATACCTGTCCATTTGCACAAACGCGGTTCTATGAAGTACTATGAAAAATAAAAGGCTGCTATGAACGGACTTTGATATATCATCGACTTTTGTTCTTCTATTCTATGAAAATTTACACACAAAAATTTTAAGAAATACAACGCTTTCGTTGGATGACAAATAAAGCTGGACACTATTATTATTTATTTCAGTTTCTTAATTTGGTTCTACACATCCACTTATGTCTTGTAAACATAACTTTTCTATTATAAAGAAAATCAATTAATCAGAAAAAAATGCGCCGTACGTTATCATTGATATTTTGTGCGCCATACGTTATCATTTCCGGAAAATGCCCCGATATTAATATTTACAGCAGTAAATCTAGCCAGAATTGGCATGATTGCTTACTTGACAACATATTACAACTTTTTTAAGTCAGTGGTTTCAGTTAATATACATATATGTAAAAGAAACAGTGAATTTGAGAGAAAAAGCCGTACGTTACCACGATCAAACCGGTGGAAAATTCTCTCGCTTCGAATCTGGTGACGCGCATTTCAGATAAAGTACGGGACGAAACATCATGAAATAACATCCTGTGTGCAAGGAAAATTGTGTAGAAGGTTGTTATATGTACTTTAACATCAGAACATCACGAATTTCAGAGAAAAAAGGGAAAAACCTACTTTTTGACTGCATCCGCCATCTTGTTTGTTTGGGTAACGAACGGCGTGATTCTCCCCCGTGAGGCTATTAGTGTTAAAATGACCAATGAAAATTCTGCCTATTTTCATTTCTTTACTGTTAATTTTAGCGGAAGTCAAGGTGAAATCAGACGGCCTTCGGCTGAAAAAAAGTGCAATAGATATAAAATTGTCTGGAAAGAAATTTTTTAAACGTCATTTCATGTTCTAATTAAAACGGTTGGGACGGAGTACGGTGGGATTTTTTCCTGGTCGATGAAGAAAACATCAGATACTGGGACGGTTTATTGTGTTATTGATATTTTAGTAAATCTATATTTTACTAGAAATGTGTCCATAGGACACGGGTGCCCCCACACGCCACTGTTCTGTCAATCTTATGACTCTAGGTCAAATAATTTTTGGACTACATGTGCCACAAGTTGAAAACAAAAAATCTTTTACTAAGTAAGGGGCAAGAACTTTACAAATACTGAATAAATCCACAAGCAAACCCCAAGGTGCATAAGTACACATGCTGACCAACATTCTTGAAATCTTTCAGGCCTACAAGTCAAATACTTTTTGAATGTTGCATGAACAAGTTGAAAATTGCAAATTTATACTACTGTAAGTCAAGGGCAATAACTCTAACAAAACTGAAAATCCACATGCAAAGTCCCAGGTGCATAGCTTCACAGTGATGTTGATCATAATTCCTGTACTTTAGTGATTTTGATCATTATTCCTGTAAAGTTGGTTGATTGTAACTCAAGCACTCAAGGAACAAATAACACAACATAATGAAACAGTTTTTACTAAGTCAAGGGAAATAACTCTACAAATACTGGATAAATCCTCAAGCGAAACCCCAGGTGCACAACTACATATGCTGAGCAACCTTCCCGTAAGGTTTAATGAAATCCTTTTTGAGTTACATGCGACACAAGTTGAAAATTGCAAAAAATTTCTAAGTCAAGGGCAATAACTCTAAAAATACTAAATAAATCCAGACGAAAATACCCAAGTGCACAACTACACATGCTGATCATCATTCCTGTAAAGTATTATGACTCTAGGTCAAATTCTTTTTGAGTTACATGCGACACAAGTTGAAAATTGCAAATTTTTACTAAGTCAAGGGCAATAGCTCTAAAAACACTATATAAATCCAGACAAAAATAACCAGGTGCACAACTTCACATGCTGATCAACATTCCTGTAAAGTTTTATGACTCTAGGTCAAATACTTTTTTAGTTACGTGCGACACAAAAGAGAACGGACGGAAGGACGATGGAATATCTTCATGTGCTATACCTTCTTTCAATAAAGATATAATAATAATTATTTTTATTATAGTTCGGCGCCACAGTGCTTTAAATTGCTTCCCTTTGGTATTATTTTAAGCTTATCAATGGCAATTTAGATTTTCTGAGCTCGCATTTGTCACTTAATTTGCTTCCGTTACATGTATGACATTTGAAATTCCTATTATGATGTAGTCGTTGCCAACGTATAACCACAATACCCATTTCAGCTCGTGCGATTTTGTATTAAGACTTAACTCAATGACCGAAAAGTTAACATTTTTTTTGCTTCACTGACTGACTAAATGAAAAAAAAACCTTCAAGGAAATTTGATTACTGATAAAATAAGGAGTGAGGGCATATGTATAAAATACCAACACAGGTTATTGTATATTTTTGGCCGGTTTGCACTGGTGCAAACTCGGGTTATAGTATGGTGAATGTCGGGCGGCGGGCGGACGACGGTGGGAGGGCGTGGAAAAACTTTTCATAACAGTTTTCTCAGCAACTACTTATCACAGCCTCTTGATATTTGGCATTCAGCATTGACACGTGGTTCCATACTGTGGGATTCGATTTCAGGTCTATAGCTCATTCACTTCCTGTTTATCGACTAAGTTAAATTTTCGACATTAATGGTCAACGCAGTTTTCTCAGCAACTACTTATCACAGCCTCTTGATATTTGGCATACAGCATTGACACATGGTCCTATATCGTGGGATTCGATTTCAGGTCTGTCGCTTATCCACTTCCTGTTTATCGATTTAGTTAAATTTTCGACATTAATGGGCAATGGTAGAACATTTTCGTAACAGTTTTCTCAGCAACTACATTGTACTTATCACAGCCTCTTTATATTTGGCATACAGCATTGACACATGGTCCCATATTGTAGATTCGGTTTCAGGTCTGTCACTCATTCACTTCCTGTTTATCGACTTAGTATAGAAATCTACGAGTTTGTTAATTTGTGCACAAACATGTTTCCATCCCAGTTAAATCCTAACATACATTACAAAGAAGCCCCAATCAAGTGATTTGTTTGTTATAAGTTATAAAATTGTACTGAAAAAAAAAATCTGTATAAAATGTATTACAAATTTACTGAAAAATTGTTTCTGTTTAAAATTTATTACATCTCTAGTTTATATATTGATGAAACGTTTTATATTGAATAAGCATTTTATATATAACCTGTACATGTATATAAAATAACCCCTAGGAAACATTTGTGAAAAAATACTAAGATTTTTTACGGAAAGAATTAATCCAAAAATGACAAATGTATACATGTATACGGATAAAAAAACACGAAAAATAAAAAAAAAAAACACGAAAAAAAAATAACAATAAGGAGGGTTGTAGAGAACAAAATGGTCAGATGATGGAGTAAACTATTGTTTAATTCACATGTGAAAGAAATGAAGTTATCTTTTTACCCCACAGAGTTATGGTGCTGAGTTGATGTCATTTATTCATGATTTTCTTCATGTAAATTGTTATGATATACTCAAAGAAGCTAATAAGTTGATTAATTCGCTCCAAAACAAGGGTATTTCAAAGCAAAAGTTTGTTTGAATTTAGTCAGCCAGCTTTGTAAACTTGCCGTCTAATATCTACGTCCATAATATTTGGACTATGGTCGGATACCAGCTTATGACATGTTCGGGGGCAGTATTAGCTCATAGAAACAATAATTTTGTGAGTGTAGATGTAACCAAAGGAACATGCATATCAGCTGCCCTCTTGTCTTCAGATTCAGTAATACGGCGTGCAACGTGTCTGTTAATAGTTGTCGTCAACGTGAAAAGATCTTCCTTTTCTTTTTTATTTTTCATTGCTTCCAAAAATGCTTGAATCAAAAACGATGGAGTAGCAGCATCATGTTTGTTGGCAATTCTCTGAGGAATAGTGGATTTTATGATGAGCTGATCAGCATCTGTTGGTATTTTAATGACTTTTGGTGTCTCATAGTCCGGTATGGCTAAATATGTCACCTTATCTTTGAGAAGACTTAAATCATCCGCTTGGATAAGAAAGATTTTTGGCTTCCCTTTTGTTACATCTAGATTTTTCACTTCATCGATGAGTTTTGCCTGTGGGACAAGCCCTTCTGCCATAGATCTGTGGTCGAAATGCAGCAACTCTTCACTGTATTCCCCTACATGTTGAGGCTTACTGTATGTCAAAAAGACAAAAACAAAACATTGGTACTCAAGCGGCGCTTCTTGGCCTAGGTTTTCCAGCTCACGTTTGGGTTTTGGCTGTTCTTTGTCTAGTTTTTTCAGCTCAGATTTGAACTCTTCAAATGATGCTCTTATTTGCTGTTTAACTTCAATTTGTGTATCAAAGTTTCCTTCCTTGTCGAAAAAATTTCTGATTTGTTTCAAATCAATGTCTCGTTTGCAACCAGTGGCTTCTTCTGTCATCAGTATCTTACTTCCTTTTTTCTCTTCTGCTGAAAGATCATTAAAACCAAGTGGACTCGTCTGAGAGCAAATCCAAACGAGAATCTTCCCATATTTATTAATAGGGTACCTCAAGTCCATTTTAGGTATCTGAAACAGATAAAAAAAAAACAAGCCTACTCTTATACATGTATACCCGTGGTAATTGATGACAGACAAACATCTCTGATAGGTTCAAATATCAAATATTTAAACAATAAAGACATTTTTTTATTTCTCTGATACACGGTGGGGAATCACGGTAACGCGTACAGACGATATGGCAGCCTAAACTCCTCGCTTCACATATGTTTATCAGAAAATACTTCATTATATCCCTTTAACTTACATACGAGACCAGTTGCAGCCTACCCGGAAAAAGAATTGTTATGGCCTATACCTTATATCTCACCCCTGTGCTTATAGCTTTTACAAACACTCTTTATTTGATTATGTAAATATTAGGCATGTTAAATGCTGACTGGTCATTTTCTATTCCAATACACGAGAGAAAAAATATTTGGTTGAAACATGTTTATTTTTTTATCAAGTTACAATATTACACACCAAACACAAAATTTATACAAAATCATGATAAAGTGAATTGAACTGGAAGCTCAAAGCTTATTGTAATTCTCCCCACTTCTAGCTAGACATCGGTACAGATTTTGGCGATACAGATGATTTGATAGAATGGTACATCCAAGATAAAATATGTTAATATTATTATAGGAAAATAAAACAAAATTAGAACAAAACAAACAAAAAAATCGAGGGAAAAACATGCAGAAGTGTTAAGAAGTTTAAATTAGGAAAGAAATCCGATTAAAGAAGAAAATATGAGAAAATTTAAAAATATAAAGAAGTGTGAAGCTATAGAATTGGACGGACTGCAGAATGACACATTCATAAAGATGATGGACATTTTCAGATCAGTCAAAACGTTTAGACTTTTCAATATAAGTGTGAACAGCATTGAATATACATTCATTCTCTCCAGCTCATAAAGATGTGTTTCCTGAAATAATGATTTAAGAGAAACAATACAATAAGTATTGATAACATTTATCAAGGACGGTCTGATCTACAATGCAAGAGGAAGTGAGAGGCTGTTTCGCGTAATCCACAGATACAAAGAGGTGATGGGATGATATTTTTTTGGAAAATAGGTCATCTGCAAGTAAGCTACAATTTGTACGAATACGGGTCTGAATACTTTGATTTTTATGTTTTCCAAAGTAGAAGTATTGCGGTACAGTTTTTGTTTGTTTAAACAATTCTTTCTTAAAAGTTGAAACTGTTGGTGCATTTCTAAGAGATAAAGGAAGTTCATTAATTAAAAGCTCTTGTTGCAGGGAGAAATAAGTTATAGTACAGCGTTGCTCTAGCTCTTGATGTTCTAAGATATTCACGGTTACAGAGGAGATAATTTTCGTTATCAACTAATGGCGGACATAAATCTGAAAGATAAGATGGCGTTAGGTTAGACTTCATCTTGTAGAAAAGGAGTAGCTTATGTTTCTGACGTCTGGATTCTGAAGTGTCCTAACCAATTTCATCTAGAAGCTTTTGCAAAGAGACTAGTTTAGTTGCAACTGTAATAATACGGGTAGCCTCATACTGGACATTTTCAAGTGCATTTTTTTGCTCGAGTGTACAATTATCACCATATTCTAATATTGGCCGAATAAATGAAATGTATATAATTTGTATCGATTGTCGGTCAAGAGTAACCTTAAGCTTCCGCATTATATTTATACGGTGATAAGCCTTTCCAAGTACATAATCAATATGAGTATTCTATTTCAAATTATTTGCTAAAAATAAGACCTAAATGTTTGTGGCTAGATATCTCCGAATTTCAACATTGTTCATAAATACGCGAGAATGGTGTGGGGGTTTGGTTTACGAGACATGATTAGAGATACTGTTTTCTTAGTGTTGAATTTCACTAGCCACTTTGTGGCCATCTTGATATTGTAAGTCAGCGTTCAAAGTTTCGGTTGCACTTACTTGACCTTTTACTGTAATATAAAGACTGGTATCATCAGCGAACAGGCGTATATTAGCTTTAATGTCGGCAACAATATCATTGATAAAAATGAGAAAATAAGGGGACCCAAGATGGACCCTTGAGATACACCTGCTCTGATAAAATTCCACCTTGATGAGCACCTGGAACAACGACCCTTTGTTTTCTGTTCGACAGATAAGAGGAGAACCAACCTATAAGATTTCCTTTAATACCGAATCTTCTCAATTTATATAAGAGGCCTTTATGCCAAACCCTATCAAAAGCTTTGCTGATGTCGCAAAATACTGCTCGGACCTCTTTTCCAGAGTCAAATGCCTCAGTAAAGAAATTATACAAGTAAGTAAGCTGATTTACGGTTGAAGCACCGGGGACAAAACCTGACTGAAAAGGTTTTAAAAGGTTATGTGATAAAAGATGGTTATAAATATTCATAAAAACAATTCTTTCAAAGACCTTCCCTGTTGTACATAAAAGAGATACAGGACGGTAATTCCCAGGTAAAGATCAATCACCGGATTTGAAAATTGGAGTGAACTTGGCTTCTTTCCACGTTTGAGGATATCTAAAAATACGAAGAGACTGAGTGAATAGATCTGAAAAAGGAATAGACAATTCTTTGGAAAGTTCTTTTAAAATCCTGTTGTGAATTCCATCGGGGCCCCGATGCTTTTACCTAAAGTAAGCGTTTGTAGTATTGAATCTACTTCGGTCGATGACGTAACAATTGAATTTAATTTATGAGGTGAAAGCTCTTCGTCCTCAATAATCTGTGTAGGGTTTTCGTCTAAAATGGTTTGATCACGATCACGAAAATAATTGTTAAAAATATCAGCTTTACACTGTTCATCTTCAAAAAGATTGTCACCGTCTTGCAACGGCGGTATTGTTGAATAGCCATTTGATGGTTTTATAAAAGATTTTAGACAAGACCAGCAAGACCAGCAAGACATAGTTGATCTAGATGAAGTTTGAAGGTTTGCAGCAAGTTATTGGATGTGACCATCTTTAGCATTTCTAATATCTGAAATTATTTGATTACGCAGAGATTTAGATTTTGTCCAGTCAGCTGCATTGTTTGTTCGTTTCGCTTTTCTGTATGCTCTGCGTCTACGTCTTATTTGGAGTTTTAAGTGTGATGTTATCCACTTGTTAGTCACTTGGATGAATTATTATTTGTTTAGTTGGAATACAAGAGTTCGAACATCTTAAGATGACATCAGAAACATTATTGGCATATGTATCAATGTTTATGTCTTTCAGTTCTTCCCAGTTGACAGCTGTAAAGTTCTCTCTAGGTAGCTGATAATTACCTTTGTCAGAAAGCCAGATATGTCGTTTAAAAGACGCCATCTTAGGTTTCTTAAAAGTAAGAAAACCATATACAGGGCAATGTTAATGTATTGTTTGATCAAAACAAGGGTCACTTACTCATGAGTAAATAATTAGAGAAGGATTAGATGTAAGATCAATGAGAAAAGATGAATGCTCTGTAAAGTGAGTTGGGTCTTGTTTGCATTGAGAAAGAGAGAATTGTTGACACAGGGCTTTCATTTTTGTTGCTAAGACTGGATTCTGCATGTTTATTGAAATCACCAGTTATGATGATAACCTTCATGCCTGTATCCACAGCAAGATGTATCGAGTCCTCAATACAACTGTGTGTGTAAGCTGTTGTATAGGGAGGTCTGTAGAATACTCCAAAAAGTATATGTCTCGTAGTTGTAACAAGTTCAATCCAGATAGACTCGACACCAGGGATATCTAGATCATGTCGACGTTTTTAATGAATATAATGTTTTACATAATTTTAAGAGTAAACCACCATGGCTGTCACCAAGTCTGTCTCTTCTTTCTGGATCTTGAAAGGAATTAAGAGAGTGAGAGAGAGTTGAGAAATCAATAGAATAGTTCAGCCAGGTTTCAGAAAACGAAAGAATAAGTCCTTGAATTCAGCAAATATGTTGTCAAATTTGTTTTTTATACTTTGTACATTGCAATGCATGAATAACACGTACATAGATAAATCTATTGTGTCTGTTGAGGATATGGAAGAGATAAAACTTGACCTTGGTGACACAGGTCCTGTATTTGGTTGAACGTCTCCAGATAAACCGACTTATGTAATTTGAAAAACAAGCAGTCCCGTTGTAGAAAATAAAACCGTATATATGCCGAATTAGGAAAACAACACATTTGACATTTGTTTATCGGATAACGGTTTGCTGTATGTATGCCTGTAAGGCACCGTGCCAATGGAATTCCAGATATATTTCAGCAATGAAACCAAAAAGAATATCGAAAAAAAAAACAAATAAAAGAAAACCATGACATATAAAGTCAAACGCCATCTAGATCTGAGTCTGAAAACCTTCATGACGACGGGCTTCATTTCATCTACGATCATTATGTTATTCCTTGCTCATTCAATAAATTTCTTAAGACGGTCGTCAAGAAGTAAATATCCATAATCAGAAATAATTTAGTATGACACTCGCAGTACGCTTCAATTGAGTGAAAAGATAGAACGGGAAAACAGACAGAACAAAAAGAGAGAATGATAAGCATAAGTTGCATGATTATAACATAGTGGAAAATGTGGAAATAGGACAACATATGGTTCTTTGTTATATTATTAAAAATCATATGAGACGACGAAGCAACTTTTACTACACGTTTTACTAATTTCTAATCAAGGTATCAGAAGCAGTGTGTGTACTTAATTAATATTGAAAAAAAATGAGCTTGTAAAAAGTTCTTGAAAAAAAAAGCATTTAAAGAAAATATACAATATTGGACCAATTTTCGACCTTTCCAAACTTCGCACCAAAGTGATAACTAAAATTCGTTTTAAAATAAACAAATTGCATAATTGTAATACATTCACAAACTGTTCAATATTCACTTAAAAATTAATATTCCGATTAAAATATTACACTGATATGTAATATAAATGTGTTTTCAAAATTACTGCTATAACACAAATCAGATGTATGAGACAAATTTCCATTTAAAAAACGGTTATATATGAAACATTCCGTTGAAAAGTTACATTTTAAGATCCACTCCAACGTAACAGTTCCAAAAATAATTCAGAAAAATATTACATAATAATGCATTAAAATATTTCCTATAAACATAAACTTGTTAAAGCTGTCGACAAATTAAACATATACTAATCCTTTACATTTGCAGTATTTATTTCACTTACTCAATTATGTATTAAAATTTTTCCCCATAAACATGAACCTTTGAAAGCATGCAGGCTTAATTAAATATACTAATACACAGACAGCATCTTTTTTATCAACTTAAAGATATATTAAAATTAACTTGTTAACAAATGAAGGCAAACTTAACATGTACTAATATTATGAATATGCAGTATTTATTTTATCACATGTAGGCATAATTTAACATATAATTATACTTTATATGCGCATACATTCAAAATTAATGTTATATCATAAATAAATTGTGCGGAGCGCATTTTTTTTTATACATATGACAAAAACAACAAAAATCAAAACAAAACAATATTAAACTTTCCCTACGTAACTTAAATCATTTTTTTAAAAATTATCATAAAAATGTTCCATTTTAAACATGTATTTTTTTTACGCTTATCTGTGTCACATGTCGGCATAAATTAAGCATACATGTAATACGATATGTGCACATTCCATTTTAGTTTAATTCTATAGCATATATCTCAATCCAGTCATGACGGTATACTGAACATGTATATAGATATTATTAAATGTGTGTATACAAATGAAACGTTTATCACATTTAATACTGAATATAATCCACAAATAGTACATTTGAAGACAAAATAATACTTTACATTACTATTACTAGTATAAAGCAAAAATGTAATATACATGTATATCAAGACAAAAGCGAAAGTACAGTGTACTAAATTGAAAACGAAGTCGGTTGAGTTATAGATGTTGATGTTGTGGACAGTTATCAAACTAAAAGATCAAATATATATTTACCTCGTTATCTTAGATATCAATATATATACACTGAAAAATAACAAAAAGTTACATGTCTTTTTTATTGTCCTTGTTTGTCAATCGCAACTTCTTCTTCTTCTTCCAGTATAAGAGCCGGGATCCAAACGGAACGTAATGAGGCTCTGCGAAAACTATGTACATGGTGAGATGGAACACTCTTCCGCTCAGCGATAAAAGTTGTAAAAACTGATAAAAACTTTATTTACAGAGACGTTGTGAAGTGAATTTAGACGGAGGCCGGCAGGCGCGCGCGGAAAGCATCCAATGTTTCCGCGGCGGTGACAGTTGATGCCAGGCCATTCCAATCAACAATTGTCCTGGGGAAGAAGGTATTTGTATACATCCTGCCAGTGGTGCGTTCTTGGTAGAAACGTATACGTGTTCTACTGTCACTGGTGTTCTTCTTGGATTGGTTACTCAGTGGTAGGTACTTGTCCTTGGGGATGTCTACTAGGTCATGTTGAATGCGGTAGAGCATGCCTAACCTTGCTTCCTTCCTTCTCTGTTGGAGGGTATTCCAATCCAGGCTCCTCAGCATTTCTGTCATACATCCAGGTGTTCTGGATTTATAGTCATTTTTGACAAACCTGGCTGCCCTTTTCTGGATCTGCTCAAGTGAATCTATGTGTGTCTGAAGATGAGGATCCCAAACCGTTGCTGCATATTCAAGACCTGGGCGTACAAAAGTGCAGTAACTTGCTGCTTTCAGTTGTGGTGTACAATCCTTCAAGTTTCTCCTCACAAATCCCAGTGTTCTGTTTCCTTTGGCAGCTACATTCTGTATGTGCTTGTCCCATGAGAGGTTGTTGGAGACAGTTACACCAAGGTATTTG
Organism: Ruditapes philippinarum; assembly: GCF_026571515.1. Lineage (NCBI taxonomy): Eukaryota > Metazoa > Mollusca > Bivalvia > Venerida > Veneridae > Ruditapes > Ruditapes philippinarum. The sequence continues at coordinate 38,028 of NW_026856676.1, read as the reverse complement.
CTGTGGTCCACTGATTGCAGGACTTGGCCATGAAGTATATACTGGTGTTGGTGATCTATCTTTCTGTTTGATGATATGTGTAATACATAGCACTTGGAAGCATTGAAGCGCATAAGCCAGGTTCGTTCCCATTGTTCCAAAGCTTCAAGATCCTGTTGCAGCCTTGTCTTGTCATTTGTACTCTTGATGACTCTGAACATGAGGCTGTCGTCCGCAAAGAGTCGGATGTCAGATGATGTGCAGTCAGGCATGTCATTTATGTAGGCCAGGAACAAAAGTGGACCTAGAACGGTTCCCTGGGGAACGCCAGATATAACATCATCTTGATCAGACTTGGTGCCTTCAAGGACTACCTGTTGCTTGCGGTTGCTCAGGAAGGATTTGATCCACTGGTTTAAGGGACCTCTCACGCCATAGAAATCTAGCTTGTAGAGGAGTCTGGAATGAGGGACTTTGTCGAACGCCTTCTCGAAGTCAGTAGAATGGCGTCTACTTGGGTACCCGCTGAGAGATACTTGGCGATGGTGTCAACTGTTGTTAAAAGTTGAGTTTCGCATGAGCGACGTTTCCTGAAACCATGCTGGTTGTCTCTCAGTATATGGTTGGTGTCAAAGTGTGACATTATATTACTGTGGACAATGTGTTCCAGGATCTTGCAGGTGATCGATAGACGGGCCTATAGTTGGCCGGGATGTGTGTATCTCCCTTTTTGTAGATGGGTACTACATTTGCATCTCTCCAGTCCTGAGGTACTTCAGAAGAGTCAAGGGAGAACTGGAAAAGGCGGGTAAGTATTGGTGCCAGTTCATCAGCAGCTAAATGGAGGAACCTGGTCGGAATCTCATCAGGGCTGCAGCTTTATGGCAGTTAAGATTTTGGAGTAATTTCCGTACTCCTGGTTCCCTAACTGTAATAGATGACATGCTGGGGTGGCTACTTGGTCCCTTGTCAGGTAAGTTCTCTGTGGGTTCTCGGGTGAAGACAGAGCTGAACTGCTGGTTCAGTATACTGGCCTTGCTCTTGCTGTCACTCCGAATGAAACCAGCAATGTTCTTCAGGGGAGCTACACCAACCATTTCCTGACCCTTGCTCTTGATGTAGGAGTAGAACTTCTTCTTGTTGTCTGGACTACTGTCACTGATGATGTCTTGCATATACTGCCGGTTTGCTCGTCTTGTGTGCCACTGGACTTCTTTTTGCAGTCGCTTGTAACGATCTCTGTCTCGTTTGGAGTTTGATTTCCTAGCTTTCTTAAAGGCTTTTTGTTTCCGTCGAATGGTTCTTTTAATGGTGGAATTCATCCATGGATTTGTATATTTAGAACAAGTGAGTTTAGATGGTACTCTCTTGGTTATAATTTCTGTGATCTTTGTTTTAAAAGCATGCCACATCGATTCAATGTCTGTGTATGGGGTGTTCTGGAATTCGGTTGCTAGAGTACGGGTGTCTTCTTTGATGGCATTAAGGTCCGCCTTTTTCCATAGTAATATTTTCCGTCTTGCTGGGCGTGGATGGTATGTTTGGATCGAAGTGTCGAGGAGCACAATGTCATGATCGCTGTTCCCTATCGAGGGCATAGGTTTTAGGTTTGACTTTTCGGTCAACTTTACAGTGATCTCCCCTAAAAGGATTATTATCTTTAAAATGCAAGTTTATTGAAACATTTTTTTCATAAAAGGCACCAGAGATTTTTCAACACTAAAAATTGAGTTAAACTATTGAGTTAAATCCAAATATAATACCGTGTATGTTACATTTTGCTATAAAATGGTTAACTACTTGTTGCCACAACATCGGCTATCAAAGTACCAGCGAAAGGTATCCTCCCTTGCGAATATATTTTTTCATATGGAAGACACTGATTAACTTTAGAACAAATAGTACGAAAATTGACCGGGCCGAGTCCTTGACGAGAGTCGACATTGTCCGTGTTTTGAAGTACGGTACATGAATGGGATTTAGCAGAATATGTTAATTTTATTTCAACCAATCAAATGTCACGTTGCTCAGTGCCGAAAGCATAGGTGTTATATGAGCTGCAATTGGTTAACATTATAAATATGGTTGACAAAATTTTTACCTGTGAAAAATGTCCTACTTTGTGAAAAACTTACATTTTGTTAAAATGCATGACGGATCAGGTGGATAAATAATTTGAAATGAACTACAGTAAGCGCATAGCGCTTCCTCGCTCCTCAGTCGTTACGGACAGGTACTTGAAAAAACATTATCAAAGTGACCTAAAATCGTTAAAATTTACACCATAGTCCATACATCATGCTGTAAATATTTATCGTAGAAGTCAAATATTATGGCATTGCTGTTTTCTTCCTCTTTTCTACTTATTTATTCCTTACATAGTGTAGTTTATTATTTCTTTTTAAGACCAAGATATACATCACTTCGTCAATCTGGAGTGGTAAGACTTAAAGGTGCTAGTCGCATTTGGTTTGACCTAAAATCTGTTTAATCTTGTTATTCATGTAATAAACTACTAATATCATATCAATATATTTAAGATTTAAAAAAGTATTATTTGTTGTTGTTATATTGTTAAAGACAATGTATGCAATATCCGGATACGAAAATGATTGGCATGTCTGTTCTCGGTGTCAAAATTAGTTGGATTTTCACATGGAATCAATGCAATATATATTTTCTATTAAAACTGACTATGAACAGATCCTTATTTACATGCAAATTACCGCAGTAAAGCCCAAATTTAGAAATCCCCTATGTCCAAAAGATAAGACCGTCATGACGGTAGACAGACGTTTCACTATTGAGACGGTTCACACCAAGACGGTTCACACCAAGACGGTTCACTCCCAAATGGGAGTGAAACGTCTTGAAGACGTTTCACTCCCTTTTTATACCAAAATTTTTCTAAGACTGATGATATACTAAAATAAATAGACTTTGTATTTAATAAAAATTAATTACACTTTTTGTTAATGACTATTTACTCCGTACTTAAGTTTGTGTATCATAATTGTTATCCCTGTTTCTATATTTATTATCGTACATGTGGAACAGGTAAGAATGCATTATTTTGTTATCATAAATACTTTTTAAACAGTAAATTATATTTTATAGACAAAATAATGAAATTTTAGACCCTGTATTATGTACGTATATGTAGAAGGTTTAAACCTTTGTCAAGCAGTACCTATATAGATAAGTAATTTAACTTAATGGCCATTGCAATCAGAAATGCCTTTAGATAAAATTAAAATAAAAGCATTGGGACTTTTTCAATATTTGTGACGTAAAATCATTATTTTGTGACTAAAATTCAATATAAAAGAAAAATTGTCTTTCATAACATGAGCCATCTTAAATCATAATAAAACTGATGATATTAAAGAATGATGATATTAAATATCAGAGAAGTTGCATGAAAACATATTAAAATTTACATACATTGTGGTTCATGTTCTTCTTCTTTATTTTTAGCTCACCTGTCACAAAGTGACAGGGTGAGCTTTTGTGATCGCTTTTCGTCCGTCGTCCGTCCATCCGTCGTCCGTCCGTAAACTTTTGCTTTAAATGACATCTCCTCATAAACCACTGAGCCAATTTCATCCAAACTTCAGAGGAATGTTCCTTTGGTGGTCACCTTTAAAAATTGTTCAAAGAATTTAATTCCATGCAGAACTCTGGTTGCCATGGCAACCAAAAGAAAAAACTCGACCGATGCGTTGGTACTTTAACAGAAGTCTGGCTATGACAGACACATTTCTGCCAAAAACTCGCGCCACCTGAAAATAAACAAACAAGAGTGATGTGTTATTCCCTTCTAATTATAAGAAAGTAAATATTAAGTTTTGAGCAAATTATGTATCATATCAGAAATATCATAAATAAAGCAGTATTAACTTGGCATTGTTAGTATTTAAAAATATATCACAAACTTACCTGTCTGGCTGAATGACCTGCCTGAAGCATGCCGATTGCACGTGCGCGCTCTTGTATTTGCATACGAACCATTTAATGTTTTACCGGATATCTATGTTTTTTCAATGTTATTGACTCAATACTATAGTTATATTGAAATAAAATCTAAAAGGTTTGCCAAAATCGTTTTCCTCGTGCAAAAAGTTGATTTCATACCGATAGAACGTGCGGAACCGATAATCCGTCATGGATGAATGATTTCGTTGAAAATATTTGCAAAAGGTAGTCAAATCGGTTCTGGTAAAATATAAGTAAGATATATTGAAGTGTTTTTGTGAAATACGAATTTAAAAAGTGTTGCGTTAGAAAAGTCTTTCAGTGTATATCAGATTAAATATTATTTTAATTTGTTATATAAACAAAACTTATAATGGAGAAGTTTCTGTTTCCAAGACTTTTGTTTTAATTGGATGTCATCTATAAACAATTTTTATGGTCCAATAAACAACTGATTAGTAAACTGTTGATGCTAAAGTGCAGTGTTTATACAACTGATTTAATAGTGATGTCAAACTGTTAGTTGTTGGTCTCAGTGTTTATACAACTAATTGGGTGATGAGATTACTGTTAACACCACAATTACCTACGTTTGTTTAATGGCTACTTTTTAATAAATTAATAAAGAAAAATTCAAAAGAATAATTAATTTTATACAAATCTTTTGCATATCATCGTTTAAGATACATGAAATAACAAATATTTTAATTTTATAATATTATTACTATATAATTGATATTTTTTATTATTTTAACAATAATTTTTTTGATAAAAATAATTGATATCAAGTTAATGACATTATTTCCATGTGACTTATTTTTTATTAAAGTACTAATGACAATATTATTCTCAAGAGTTTATATTATAGTTTATATAAGTAAATTAGTTACTTAGTATGAATTCCTTTTTAACAATAAATTATTGTGTGTTTTATTTTGAGTAACCAACATCACCTATTAAACCATTTTTCAATGCAACAAAAATAAAAAAATGTATATTACAGAACTTTAATTGCTTATCTACAACAGAAAAACATACATCAATATAAATAATCAATCCTGATATGGCTATTAAAAATGGAAATAAATTTGTTAACTTTCCTAAAAAATATCTAAAAAAATGGGAGTGAAACGTCCATACAATTGACAAATTGGGAGTGAAACGTCTAGGTGTGAACCGTCTTGGGAGTGAAACGTCTCAATAGTGAAATGTCTTGGGAGTGAAACGTCTGACATTCCGTCATGACATGTATTGATATATTCATAATATTGTAGCCTGGTTATTAAATATTATTTATTTTTCCCCTAAAAACAAAAAAATGTCCCCTCAAATATATTATTTAATGGCCATAGATCAGGGATCCCGTTTTTAAGTTGAATCTTATACAAAGCATCAAAGATGCATTTAACTTCATTTGAAATAACCAAAATATTTCCTGACAGCAGCTCATTGTTGATAAATTTGTTAACTGAATCTTGAATCTTCCTTTAGCTTGTTTTTAATGATTTAATTTTCTTCTGTTGAAATTCCCCCTTGAATGAAAAATATTTGAAAATCATGTAAACCAACCCACCCCCCCTGCATCAACTCTGGCCCCAGTCTCAAAATGCTAACGAGAGCCCTGAAAGTACTTGCCCCTCAAAGTGGCTTTGAATCCTGACAGGGATGTGAACTTTTTCCCTCTGTTTTATGAAAATAAGTGAAATTTTGGATGTGAAGGGGCCTTTTATAGGCTCCCATTATAGAAGGTAAAAAAGCCCTGCTTTGGATTCTTTCATATAAGGAAGCTCTCCAGCTAGCTTATGGAACATAAGTGGTTCTACTCAGGTGCCTGTTCGTGCCTGAAATAACGCAAGGAAGGGTACCTGCGGTTCTTCCTGCACCAGTAAAGCTGGAATGTCACCATATGGCTTATAATATTCTGTGTTGGTGTGATGTAAACCCCTATCAAACAAACAAACTTTCATGTTCAATTTGTCAAAGCACATCTTGCTGATAAGAAGTCACATGAGAAATGACATATTGTTCTTTACATTTAAAATAAAACAACAAAATATATGTCAAAGTTAAAAGGAATTTGTTGAAACTTCATAGATTTTTAATAGGTAGAAATTTTATTGAAAAATTACGTGTTATTTTAAAATGATTATAGTGACTTTCACTGGAAGTAAACTTATTAACATATATACTCATTATAGGGTTAAAGTTTATTTGTATGTAATTATTAAATTTAATTGGTCAGTGGCAGCACAGCTGTGAGACCAATTGAATTTTGTAAATACCTACTTACAAATTTTAAACAGCTTAGTATTTAAAATTATTTTTATAAACAGCCAATTTACTAGACTGAAAAACAGTTTTCTGATTTACCAAACTCAAAGTATACTGTAAATGTGTTACGATTCATTTGAAATACTGAAATCATATTGGACAAATTTTAAAAAGCAGTTAACCATTTTTATTTGGCCATTGTTGTTTGAATCTAAATGGTTCTTAACCAATAAAAATTTCTTATTATAGTAAATACATGGTACTTAAGATGCAAAATCAACAGATTTTATTGTACTTAAATGAAATGGCTTGTTTCATTTCCACCAAATTAATGCTTCTACCTTTTTTTGCCTTTTACAAGTTGGCTAAGCATTATAGGCAACAGCTTACATAATTTATTTAATGAGATGAAAGCATCATTCTGTATAAATGAGTAGATATATCATCAACAGTTATTTTAATTCAATTGTTTTTGTCAGAAACCAACAGTATACATGTACAATACTATATTGATATGTGGCTGAGGGAAATGATTGTGTACTGAGGTCTTTTCTTTTTGTGATTTTAGTGATAGTGCCATTGGCGAAGACTTTGATGATGATGGACGAAGTCACAAACGTGCTGGGGGTGGAAAAGATAAGTAAGTTGATACTTATATGAGCCGCTTCATGATAAAACCAACATAATGGGTTTGCGACCAGCATGGATCCAGACCAGCCTGCGCATCCGCTAGTGATGGAGAATCGGACCAAAAACATAATCGATAATCGAATTGAATCAAACATAATTAATCGATTAAAATCGGTAAATAATCGAAAACTATTTGTAAATATGCTGGTTCATCTACCAGTTGGCTATAATTAGAAATACACTAGTACACATCTTTTCAAATATCTATTCTTTCATTTGCTTATAATATATGATCATATATTACAAACCACAGACTAGATTTACATATCAATTGTTTGTAAAACCTAAAAAAAAAGTTAAATGAAACGTTTAGACAAAGCATAATCTCCTTAACAATAGCAATTTAGCTCTTTTTAACCATTTAAATTCACAATAAACTTTAACTATCACTAAGCTTGAAGAAGCACAAATCTAACAGTAAGAATCCATGTTCATTTTAAAAAAAATTATTGCTTTCACTTTCTCTGGACTAAGGTAGGTCTGGGCTCCTTGTCGCTGGCTCTTGGTACTGGTTCGGGTGGGGGCTGCATTCATTGAACGCCACCTTTCCTTGTTGATCTTGTTTATCTTATTTTGAACTAGATACAGTATGACTAGTTTCATCAGTGTTACGGTGATGTTTGTCGAAATGCTGCTGTAAATTTCTTGTATTACCTAAAAAAACACAAACATAATTTTCTCAGTTGATACTTTCCATTTAAAAACCACTACTTAAATTCTTTTATTTTCTTTTTTTTTTTAAATCATATTTTGGACTGTGGCTTAGTTTTCAAAAATATTCATTTTTAGCTCGACTTTTTTTTTTGAAAAAAAAATAGAGGTATTGCTACAGTCAGGTCGGCGTTGCCGTTGCCGTTGCCGTCCGAAAACTTGTACCTGGATCATAACTTTTTTATTTCTTTGTGTATTGTCTTCATACTTGGCCACAACAACCCTTGGGACAAGACCTTTCAGTAGACCACACTAACCTTGACCTTCATCCATAAATGACCTTGACCTTCAAGGTTAAAAGTCCAATTTTTGCTTGTTCATGCTTGTTATTGGCTGTAACTTTGTTATTTTTGAATGGATTGTCTTCAAACTTGAAACATAATAATCTTTAAGGATATCCCTTAAAAATAACCAGCCAGACCTTGACCTTCACTCATAAATGACCTTGACTTTGAAGGTCAAAATTATTGAAATTTTCATTTTTTTTGGCTTTTATTGGCTGTAAGTTTTGTTATTTTTGAATGGATTGTCCTGAAACTTGAACATAATAATCTTCAAAGATTACTGTTAAAGATATACTGAAAGACCTTGACCTTCACACATTAATGACATTGTCTTTGAAGGTCAAATTATTGAAATTTTTCATTGTTTTGGCGGACTGACTGTAACTTTGCTATTATTGAAGGGATCAACTTCATATTATAAGAAGAACATTCTTAAGGACCAGACCTTGTTGTTTATCAAACCCAACTTTGCTTGGGCTCTTAAATGACCTTGACCTTGAAGGTTAAATTACTGAATTTTCTCAGATTTGTGCATTAAATGACCATATTTAAATATTTATTGGTGTGTGTGTGTCTATATATATATATTTACAACAACAACAACAATAACTAAAATTGTGTCATTGTTTCTATTTATAGAATTGCGTCATTGTTTCTATTTATAGAATTGCGTCATTGTTTCTATTTTACAGAAATTGGGTCATTGTTTTCTTTATAGAAATGCGTCATTGTTTCTATTTTTAGAGATTGCATCATTTTTTCTATTTTTAGAAATTGCGTCATAATTTCTATTTTTAGGAAATTGCATTCATTTTTTTCTATTTTTAGATATTGCGTCATAATTTTTATTTTTAGTATTTTTAGAGATTGCATCATTTTTCTATTTTTTAGAAATTGTGTCATAATTTTCTATTTTTAGAAATTGCGTCATTGTTGCTATTTAGAGAAATTGCGTCATTGTTTCTAATTTTAAAGATTGTGTCATTTTTTCTATTTTTAGAAATTGTGTCATAATTTCTATTTTTAGAAAAATTGCGTCATTGGTGCTATTTTTAGATATTGCGTCATTTTTTCTATTTTTTTAGAAATTGCGTCATAATTTCTATTTTTAGTATTTTTAGTGATTGCATCATTTTTTCTATTTTTAGAAACTGCATCATTGGTGCTATTTTAGAAATTGCGTCATTGTTGCTATTTTAGAAAATGCGTCATTGTTTCTAATTTAAGAGATTGTGTCATTTTTTCTATTTTTAGAAATTGCGTCATAATTTCTATTTTTTAGAAATTGCGTCATAATTTCTATTTTTGAAAATTGCGTCATTTTTTTCTATTATAAGAAATTGCGTCTATTTTTCTATTTTTAGAAATTGCGTCATAATTTCTATTTTTTAGAAATTGCGTCATTTTTTCTATTTTTAGAAATTGCGTCATAATTTTCTATTTTTAGAAATTGCATCATTGGTGCTATTTTTTAGAAATTGTATCATTGTTGCTATTTTTTTAGAAAATGTGTCATTGTTTCTAAATTTAGAGATTGTGTCATTTTTTCTATATTTAGAAATTGCGTAATAATTTCTATTTTTAGAAATTGCGTCATAAATTTCTATTTTTAGAAATTGCGTCCATTGGTGCTATTTTTAGAAATTGCGTCATTTTTTTCTATTTTTAGAAATTGCGTCATAATTTCTATTTTTAGAAATTGCGTTATAATTTCTATTTTTAGAAATTGCGTCATTGGTGCTATTTTTAGAAATTGCGTCATTTTTTTCTACTTTTAGAAATTGCGTCATAATTTCTATTTTTAGATATTGCGTCATAATTTCTATTTTTAGTATTTTTTAGAAATTGCGTCATTTTTTTCTTTTTTTAGAAATGCTTCCTTTTTTCTATTTTTAGAAAATTGTGTCAATTTTTCTATTTTTTGAAAAATTGCATCATTGTTGCTATTTTAGAAATTGCATCACTTTTTTATTTTTTAGAAATTATGTCATTTTTTGTATTTTTAGAAATTGCGTCATTTTTTCTATATTGAGAAATTGCGTCATGTTGCTATTTTAAGAAATTGCGTACTGTTGCTATTTTTAGAAATATGCTTAATGTTTCTATTCATATATATACAAAATATATAAAGAAAACTAATGTGACAAGACAGACCAACTAAATTTATATAAAGGAAACGTTAATATATGTACAAACCTTTCTATGTTTGCGTTTAGAAAAAGTAAAAAGTCGAGCGTTGCACCCGCCCGGCGGTGGCTCTTGTTTCATTTTAAATCAACCTTACATTGATACATAACACGTTAAACATTATAATTTACAAAGCATGTTATCATGTTGACAATTGCCTACGATAAAAACTGGTACAAGAACTACATGTTCAGTAACAGGTTATATCCGGAAAATGGAAGAAATAAAGTATTCATTTTTAATTAACCTTACCTGGATACATTACAAGTTATACATTATCATTTATATAGCATTGAACATAATTTCCTACAATAAAAACTTGTACATGAACCACATGTCCACTAACAGGTTATATCCGAAAAAATGGAAGAAAATATTCACCTTTGTTTGCATACGACTTCATGTATAATCGGCAAATGACGGTGTCGTCATGTGAAGGTTGTGCTTGGACTGGGCGGAACCGTCAGAATGTTTTTTAAAACCAAAGACAACGCCAAACTGATGAGCGTGTTCTTCCCTGGGAAGTTGAAAATTTCCTTGTCCGGACTTTTACGATGAGAGTAACGTCCCTTTTCTGATTTTCTTTTTAACCCAAAGAAATGTAAGTAGCAACATCGATTTTACAGTAAAGAAATCGATTGTCGCTAACATAAGCGGCCAGCGACGATTATTGGATTCTACTCGATCATCGTGACATCACTAGCATCCGCGCAGTCTGATCAGGATCCATGCTGTTCGCTATCAGTTTCTCTACTTGTTAAAAGGTTTAAAAGCGAACAGCATGGTGCGCAGATGCATGGATCCATGCTGGTCGCAAACCCATTATGTTGGTTTTGTCATGACACGGCGCATATGTTCATGTTGGTTATTGATTATTGTAGAATAACATGATAATATGTAATATAACTTATTATATTGTTTTAAGGTTATTATATTATACCATATAATGATATTATGTTAAATTTGTGATAGGACCTTAAGTCTGAACATGAGTTACATCCATAGTGTATGTGATTTACCACACCTGTCACTTGTATGATCAAACACGTTTATGTAACTTGATAGGGACATTGCCAATACCCTGTAGACCCCTCTTGACTAAGAGGTAAGAAGGTCAAAGTTCAAGGTCACTGTCTCAAAGCCAGTCAAAGCTGTTCAGACCAAACTAGAAAACCCTAGGCTTACATTAAATACAATCCTAAGATTATGTGTGTAGGTTGGTCATGACTTGTAAATTACCCTTATTCATTTTGAGGTTAGAAGGTCAAAGGTCAAGGTCCAGCAGGGAAAATGTTAATAAACAATTAAACTCAAAATATGCTGTAAATTTCATGTCATTTTTCTATAAAGATAAAAATATTAGTTATAATTAATGATAAGTTGAGGATAATTTAAATGGGGTCATTCTGTTGTCTTAAAGTGCTAAAAACAAGTGTGACCCTTAATATTACTTGGACTATGAGAAGAACATTTTTGTGTCGCCTCTACGGAGATCACTTCTCCGTCGTCTGTCCGTCCGTCTGTCCGTCCGTCTGTCCGTCCGTCCGTCACAAAACTTGTCCGGACTACTCCTCATAAACTACTAATGCAATTTCATCCAAACTTTACAGGAATGATTAGTACCAAGTCTAGTTGTGCATATTGTCAGCATTTTCCGGTTCAATGATTTTTGTCAGAGTTATGGCCCTTTAATAATTTTTAATTTTAAAGTTTGTCCGGACTACTTCTCTTATACCACTAATGCAATTTCAATGAAACTTTACAGGATTGATCTGTAGCTCAAGTCCTTGCGCATATTGCACGGGTTATCCGGTTGAATGATTTTTGGCCGGGTTATGGCCCTTTGATAAAAAGGTTTCTTTTTCTGTGTGTTGCCAGATACACAAAAGCTTGTCCGGACTACTCCTCATAAACTACAGGTGCAATATCATCCAAACTTTACAGAAATGATCAGTACCAAGTCTAGTTGTGCATATTGTCAGCATTTTCCGGTTCAATGATTTTTGTTTGAGTTATGGCCCTTTAATAATTTTTATTTTTAAAGTTTGTCCGGACTACTTCTCTTATACAACTAATGCAATTTCAATGAAACTTTACAGGATTGATCTGGAGCTCAAGTCCTTGCGCATATTGCACGGGTTATCCGGTTGAATGATTTTTGGCTGAGTTATGGCCCTTTGATTAAAATGTGTTTTTTTTCTGTGTGTTGCCAGATACGCAAAAACTTGTCCGGACTACTCCTCATAAACTACTGGTGCAATTTTATCCAAACTTTACAGGAATGATCAGTACCAAGTCTAGTTGTGCACTGTCCGTCTGTCTGTCCGTCTGACACAAAATTTGTCCCAACATGAAATTGGCCATCATGAGGCGACACATGTGATTACTGATCGCTCTTGTTTTTTTTTTTGTCAACATTTCAGTACTATATTATGGTAGCGTCATATTTATCAACTAATTCCAAAAATTTTCATGATAAGGATATTGTCTTGCATTGTGCAAACAATTAAAATTAAAGTGTTGAACTTTTTAAAGCTGTTTTTTTCCTTGTTAGGATTAACCGCAATCTTAGTGAGAAAAAGCGAAGGGATCAGTTTAATCTACTGGTCAATGAACTATGTACAATGGTGTCAACAACAAACAAGAAGATGGACAAATCCACTGTCCTTAAATCTACTATAGCTTTTTTGAAGGACCATCAGGGTATGTGATGCTTGTTTTGTTATTGATATGTAAAGCAAATAGCAACTTCTGTACATACAACTGTAAATCGGTCCATATTTCTTTAACCTAACTTACAGGCTTTTTCTTTATATTATTACTTCACACATGCAGAAGTTCAGCAGAACTTTGTGATTTATTACATAAGTAAATGCTTACATTGACGGCCATATTTTTATGCTCACTGAAGCCGAAGTTAGAGCATAAGTACAGTCTCTGCCTATTCAATATGTTCATCCATCCAGAGGATAACTTGAAAAGAATTTAAGGGTTTGATAAAAAATTCACAGTGATATAGACCAATTACAGGAATTGCGTTGTCAAGAACCATAACTCTAGTGTTTCTTAGTTATATTCCTATTACAGGTAAAAATGCTTGTCTGTGGCATGACTTCCAAACTCTCAGTGATATCTCATTGAAGCCTCACACAGTGACAGAGACTAATTGGAGGAAAGGCATTGCCAAAGAACCATGACTTTGCATTGATTTGAATTATCTCCCTTTATGATACTTAATAACCCTTGACTATAGATTTACTTTAGATGTATTGAGGAATTAAAACTTTCCATGGTGATAGAGACCGTCTCTTTCTGCCTAAACTTATTAATAACTTTTTGAACTGTATAGTTATGTTGTATTAAAGTTGTGTTGTTTTACAGTTCTGTTATGATTTCCCTTTTTTTAGAAACAACGAATCAAGCGCATGTACATGAAATAAAGGAAGATTGGAAACCATCTTTTTTGACCAATGATGAGTTCATGCATTTAATGCTGGAGGTATAAACATTTTTTTCCTGCTGACATCTTATCCACAAAGCAACATAGTTTCCTGCACTTTTATTATGCTCTCAGATATTCACAATTTAGACCTTGACAATACGGATTGGGTGTTCTTTAGCGCTAAGATCACTGGATTGCAATTCAACCAATATTAATAAGAAATGCTAATTAAATTTTAACTAAAACATAAATCTTCAGATTTTTTTGATTTTTTTCTTTAAATTCATTTGGTTAAGGTGACAACGGAGTCAATTATCACTGAAAATACCTAAAATGAGATTTTTTGCTAAGTAGATTTATCAACCTTTTCTGAACACATTCGTGATTTAATTTTGGAAGCAGTTACTGAGTTAGTCCAAAAAATGTGTTTTTAAACGTTTTAAAACGGTACCTATACTATTTGTAACTGCTACTCGCGTAACTTGTCGATTATCGATAACGCTCCGCCCCCTGTTGAGGCATCAATGAGGGAAATTGGTAGTTCCATATATCCGTGAATTACAGGTCCATACTTCTCGTAATACATGTATCGTACAACTACCGTACATCTTTTATGAATATCTCAACATTTAGCCTTTTTTATAAATTAATAAATTGTCGGCCAATGTACGTAACATAAATAATTAAGCATAGCGGCAAATCGCACAACCACGGGGTTGAATAAAAATGTAGTTGCTAAAATATCCATAATGTGTGAAAATAATTTGTCTGTCCCGTTAATCTGATACATATTACATTGAGTTGATAGACTTTTGTACGGATTCAAGGGCTTACTTTACATTCAACCTCGTTTTCTATCAATGTCGAGTAAAACAACAACAAAAACAGACAACATTTTTATGTGAACGCCTATATGACTTGTGGTAAGGTGTACCTGACAAATTTCTAAACCATTTTAGATTGTCTAAGGATGATTATTTCTCTATGAATAAAAAAAAGATATTAAAATATATTTTCAGTGAAAATAAATTGTTCGCCAGTAAATCGGACACAGTACTAATAAATCTGGGACAAAGTATGAAATTTATTGTCTATCCCGGTAGAAACTGGATCTCTATGCCGTGCATAGATGATATTCATAATAGAAGTCAAGAAGGCCATATCATAATGATCGAGTAATACCTTTTATTTCTATTAAAATATGTGAAGCATTATCAATTTGGTGGAAAAAATATATAATATCCTGTTCTTATTTGTACATCTACCATGGACTTTAAAAGACTGTCAGAAGCTCAGTTTTTTGTTATTTTATTTTATATTTTAACGGAATTTCATACACGGGAACAGGCAGAGTGACACTGGTATAATACAATAATAATGCTGATGATAATAATAATAAACTTCAAAAAGGAAACAATTAAATACCCCGCTAGCGGTGCGCAAATGCGTTCCATTTCCCCCCACTGAGTGCCTCAAATTTTACCGATAGTCACGTGACATGTGCGAAAGATACCAGACGAACAGTAAATCACATTAAGAATTGAAGAAATTTCGGCTATAAACTGATATTAATCAGCAGCTTTTTAATTGGTCAGATGTCACTGGGTCATTAAATGTTGTTAGAGTATGTTACCGCAACTTGTGACCCTCTCTGGTGCGATATTTGTGTATTATGCAATTATTTAGCGTGAAACGTAGGGGTCCGAGAGAGAACAGCCGATTTATGACACTTCGTTTGATGCGGGTCGGACTAACTTTGAATCGGCATAACTTTTTTAATAATCAAACAATTAACATGCGGTTTAAAGCACATGAAAGGAAATTCATTTACGGAAGGAACCGTGTCAGGGATTTTTGTTTGCTCAATCAGCGACTTAATTATCTTTAATTACGTAATATGTATGGTGAAAAAAGTCGCATAAAATGTTTGACGTTACGTAATATTTTTTTGAGAAAAGATAGAAAAAATTTGAGACACAGTTCCCCAGATAATATAAGTAAGGTTATTTTCCAAAAGTTTGATGACAAAAAAATAAAAAATGACTTTGATATGACGATTTAAAATTTTAGGATTTTTATTCAAAATCAATCATTTACAAAAGCATTTTTTTCAAATATGTTATTTTTTATGCTGATCAGCGACATTTAATGCATAAAGATTAAATAAATAACAATTATTACTAAAATAACTTGGTTTAAATTACATTTATGTGAGTACCACGGAAAGTGTCTGTTGTCACCTTAACATATCACATTATGCATTAATTGTTTTAGCTATATACAGTCGAGACTGTCTTAGCGACCCCCTGATTTCAACAACTCCCTGTCTTATCCGACCTTGTTTCAGTCCTCCCAATGTATTTTCCTATATAAATGGTCTGAATTATACCACTCATTGTCATATGTGACAAGCCACCCTAATTGTCTGTTCCCAATGCATTGCTTTGTCTGATTTAAACGACTTTCACACCTTTTAATTTTCCGTTAATCAGATAAATAATACCTGTTTAAACACCCAGAGAGACAAAATAATAAGTCCAATTATAATCCAGTGGTCAGTACTCTTCAAACAAACTCTACACACCTCTGCCTTAATTACACGGATTACGTGTATACAGGTATCAAGTGACGTGGTGTCTGGAGTAGTACTGCCAAATATGGTAAGCATGATGCAATCGATGTGTGTTAACAAATTGAGGTCACAGGTGTAATAAACATAATGGACTGAATAAACTGGATTAAGACTTGTGTTTTAAAATTATGGAGTGCCAACAGAATATTTTTTTAGGCAGCATTATTTACCTTTCTATGGCTGCATGAATAATACAAAAAAATGTTGATACCAGACTAGAAAAACCTTTGGATATGGATATGTTTTTAATAGTATGATATTTATTTTATGGATTTTAATGCATCAAATTCAAGTTTATTTTGTACCATAATGACTCAATATAAATCTAATACAAAAAATAAAATTAAATTTTATATGATATACATGCGATTATATTTGCTTTACAGGGATTCTTATTTTATTTACATCAAATATTTAAAGTACCTATGTGTATTTGCAATTGGTTAGATATTATTCCTTCACACAGTTTTACAGTATTATTACTATATATGTTAAGTCACAATGGTATATAGACAGATAGATGGTATTTAAATTTTAATTTTCTATGAGACTGTATAAAAGGACTCCCTGTCATATGTGACCTTTTTCTTATGCTCCCTTGGAAGGTCACATATGACAGTCTCGACTGTACTTCAATTATACTGTTAATATAGGAACTATGTAGATCTAAATATTTTTTATATATTTTTATTTTTTTCATGAAAAAATGTTTTAAAGAATCATTGCGCAATATTACAACACCAAGAGCTTAAATATTTGTCAAAAAAGCATTTCGAAGCAGACCTCTACTTATATTTTGAAAATAATGCAGCCTATGTTAAAAAATGATAAACTCAAATTCCAATGTGACCTCATAACTGATTTTGATATTGTAATATAAAAATTGTGACCTCAATGTTTAGGAATGTGTCATAATCTCAGAACAGCAATCCAGGGCCACCATGACCCTCTTGTTTTGTTTTTTTCTGCATGAATCAAGAGATTCTTTACAATATTTTAATGAAATTTGCTTTTTGCCAAAAAATGTAATAACGTTATGAGTATTGTTGTTGACATAAGAAATTTGCTTTTTACTTCAAATTTATGCACCCTCCCCTAGGCTTCTTGAGGGGCTCTGATATGGTACAATGAATATCATGAGTTTATCTGATCACCAAGCTTAGGGTTGCTTAAGGCTATTTGAAGTACCAAATGTGACCAAAATTTTGAAGTGAAAAAATGTTAAATTCTTAAAAAGTTGGCTGCCTGCATGGAGACAATGCTAACAAGTACCGTTGTATTTTCAGGCATGTGACAGTTATCTGTTGGTGTTCACACAGCAGGGTGTGATCCTATACACATCAGAGAGTATAACATCCCTCCTGGGACATCTACCTGTAAGTATTTACCTTATTTAGCCTCAGTGGTCTTATATTGAAAAAAACAAAAAAACAATGGATAAAGAGGAGATCCCTCAAGGGAAATGACAACAGTAGTATAAAAAGGTGAAAATAAGAAATTACAGACCTGGTTTGATTGAGTCTGGTAACAACAGATTATGTTGCTGACAGGCTTTGAACCCATGTGAATGGCAATCCTTGGATTACTAATCTGACATGTTAACCACAGGGCCATGCTGTTACAAAAGGTCATTTTGAACCAGTGAAGCTGGAAAGTTGCTATGTGACCTTGTGATTTGATATTGCCGTCACTCCCCTATTTACGCCTACATTTTTGAATCTCTTGAAACTACCAGTCTGACCATTATTATTCATAGAAAAAGAAGTTAAAGAGATTGGTCTATAATGTAAAGTTTGTAAAACAAAAAAATAATTATGTTGATAATATATTAAGTGTCAACCACAAAAGAAATATGCATGGATGTTGTACATGATACAATATGACATATATTTATATAGCAGATGATAAATTGTTCTAGAACAAAATATTGTGATTATTCATATAAATGTTCATAATAAACCAGACTTGTATCAACCTTTTTTTCTTCTTTTTTTTTGCAAATAATATTTTATAAGAATATGTTAATGTTCCAATGTTGTTTTTTTTTTATATCAACATTTGAAATAGTCAGAAAAATGTGCCTTTTTTATACCAATCCACTGTACTGTAAGTACTTACAATTGGTGAGTCTTAAGAAGTAACGAAGGAAATACATGTACGTAGGTTGTTCTAAGACTGACATCAACTTAAGATAAATCATTATTATATTTATAATACAAGTATGACTGGATAGGGTATACTGACTCTGTCCAAGTGAGGCAATATATGTTGGCTTATATTCTACATTTATGACATTAACTATAGCGCAGGAGTATAATAAAGCCATATTATAAAACAATATTACGCTTGTGTAACAACACTTAGATGTGACAACATTTCCGTTATATACAATTAGTTACAGACAGCATAAAAAGTGTGCTAATGTTAGAGTTACACTATAGGTTCGCAGTGAAAAAAAAATTGCTCTTTTAGACAATAAATAATAAACCGTTCTTATTTTCAATTTGATTGTGATAAGTATATTATATTCATGTAGATTCAATACTAAATTTATAGAACTCGTTGAAAAAACCAATATTATGCTCACCAGGGGCTCACAGAATATGACTTTTTGTACAACTTGTTCAATAAATTTAGTATTAAACCTACACTAATTCAATATCCTCTGTGTACAAGTAACTAGATACACACTGATAGATATTGAATTGAGATGATAAAATCTAGCTTAGCTATTTTCCTATCAGTGGCAACTGTTACAAACTTTTGTGCTACTTGATCATGGTCTGCACTGTTCCCTATTCAATATCCATTTTAAAATTTCCCCTTTAAATGATGAATGGTTTTGCCCAGATTGAAAGATGGACAAGTCCATTTAGCATGGTAAGAGTTAACCAATCATAAAAACATTTATGGACATTAACAATAATTCACAGGTTTAAAAATTCTTAACAATGATTCAAATAGGATATTTGACTATTTGCATAGGATTAATAGTAAATATTCTAGCATTGCATAGCCTTCAGGAACTCAGTGATAAGCCATTGCAGTATGGAGCTAGGCTAGCTTGTCAGACCAGGTGGTGCCTGCACATGCATGCGGCCTGACGTGAGCAGCTCTATACTGTTGGTAGCTCAATTTTTGTATTTTGATATCAAAAACCCTTAATCACCAAATGGACTGTTCCAAATTCTAAGCTGGACAAATTCATTACGCTAATTAAGGAGGATAAGGGTAAAACAACTGCTTATTTGTTTGCAGGCAATTTGTTTTTCGTAGCATGACATTAGGTTGCAATTTGATCATGGTAATAATTTTGCACTCAATTGGCATATTTCATGTTTGACAAATCGTAAAATGTAATTGACATTCATTACTTTATGACAATGCGATCAAATTCTATTTAATGTGTTGTTTACCAGTATGACCAAAAAACAAACAAGCCTACAAACAAACAAACCAATACAAATACACAAACAAACAAGCACACAGACAAAACATAGGCGATATTCAATTGTATTGAATATTATTTTATAAGGCTGATGGAGACAATAATAAGTGTAATTATGGCAATGGAATCGAATGTTTGAAATTTGAAGCGGGCCTGTTATACAAATTAGCCTGTGTTATGGATATGACCAGTTATATGGAACATAATTACCGTCACCTTAGTGCTGTAACTTAAAGGTCTTAAATTACTTAAAGTGACATTATGCTCATATTTCATTGTCAAGTTGAGCTGAATTGACTTTATATTTCAAAAGATTCACTGTTTAAATGATGTTTGACAAACAGATTATATTGGAAAATGTTTAGGATAAAATTTAAAATATGCCTACAATATAAAAAGACTGCCTCACACTTTTAATGAATTGAACCTTACAGATAAATTCAAAATGATATTTACTGAAATTTCGTTTGAATCCGGTGATTATTTATTGATCATTAAATCAAAAGGAAATATGGCAAAATGAAAATTTATTTTGACTCTCACCTGTTCACTCACTATATACCTTTAGATGGGCATAATGTCACGTTCTTAACTAACCTCATTTTTCTTTACTAACCTCACTTTTCTTTCTTTATTTTTTTTAAAGAACATTCCTCACTTTTTAAAAAAAAATTTTTTAGGAACATACCTCACTTGACTTTAAATATTATCTGTACTATAAATGTTGCAATTTAAAAAAAAAAAATTAATTTAAAAAAAAATTTGATACATTTTTTAATATTATTTTTTTTGTATAATAACTAACTCCTTCGGATAATCATTAAATGCTGTATTTCACATTTACAGATGGTAAAATTACGTATAGTTGGAAATATAGCGTACTTGTTTCCACAATAATTCATACATTCAGGGCTATTAGGCAAAGAAAAATGAGTAGGCAATTTTATTCCTGTTTGACATTTGAAGGTGATTACTTGTCTGCAATTCCACGACATTTTAGTATAAAGTCAATAACTCACTTCTCACAGATATTATTTATCATAATTAAATGTATGGTTATCAGCTGGGGATCGAATAATTTGGTTCATCAATAACAACAGAATAGACTTTAAATTGTGAATAGTTGAGGAGTTTTTAATTGTTCAATCATTTGAGAAATTATGAAATATCGTAATGTAATTACTCAATGCTGGAACCGAAAATGTCCTTTTTGCCATCATTTTGCCATCAAATCTTCATTGTCCCACAATGTCTTTTTTGCCATCAAATCTTCATTGCCCAACAATGTCTTTTTTGCCACAAATCAAGTCTTTTTTGCCACCCATGTCTTTTGCTACTTTTGTGACGAATTATTTCAAATTTAGTTATCACTACTTTTTTCAGGTATTAAGCATCCAACATTACTCTTAAACCATTATTTAAACATTATGAAATTCATGTTTGCCCTTTCTAAAGAAGTAAAAAAAAAATTTTTTTTAGGCATAATGTTCCTTTAAATTTTGAATAGACTGTTCTGAATTCAAAGCTTGGCTAGCCTGTTACACAAACATTCAGAAAGTTACTGGTTAACAATAAAGTGTATTTCAGATGTTTTCAAATAGTCTGCAATTTGAACAAAAGTTACAATTTACAACTATTTTGTCTGATTATAAACTAAGTATTAATTTTTCCATACTGTTTTTTCAAAGCAGTAAATGAATTAATAATTTCATTCAAGCATTTTTTCCTCATTTCTTCCTTAAATTCTTGCTTAATTCATAGTGGTTGTTCTTTTTTTACAATGCGAAACGCAATGTGAAAAAAAAACCCTCTATGAATTCTTTTTGATCTTATTTCATTAATAAATGCCTACAATTCTTAAATACTTTCTGTATAGCTAATAAATACATAGTAATTATGCAATACTTCAGTAAAGGTCAGTTTTAGAACACACATTTTACTATGAAAAGATTTAAAGGCTCGATTAATTACATAGAACAGAAACCTAATTAATGGCAGTTTTCTTTCCCTCTGGAAATATGTAAATGTCAAGGCCCTAAAAAGGCTAATTATAGAAAGTTTCCAGAAACAAATTTTTTACGAAAAATGTTGCATTATGTTCATGTCACATGAGCAGAGGTGATGTACAATGCAGTTATGAGTTACAGAATCGTGAAATCCACAGGCGTAATTGTTCCGCCATGACATTTATAGAGACAATTATATCAGTGAGACAAATGTATGTGAATATTGAAAAAAAAACTAAGCTTCTGTGAAAGTCGGTTTTTGAAATAGGTTTTCAGTTACATTTATTTAAGGGAAGGCCTGTAATATTAAAGTGGGAAGAATGATTGTGAGGGACTGTGTTGCAAAAGTAATAAGAGTGCAAGATATTGACTGTTATCGTAACAAAGGAACAAAACAAACACAATGAAGTTTATTTCGTAATGGGAAAGAGTATCATTAGGGCCCTGGAACTCTTTATAACAACAAACAACAACAAAAAATAAAAGGATTGGCCATGTCATTCATTCATAGGCATGTCCATCTGTCTGTCTGCTTATATATTTGTTTGGGCTTTGTTTCTTTCTTTGGCATGTCCATTGTTTTCACTTTGTTGCTAACCATTTTTTTAACCGAACAAATATTGAAACCACTTTTGCAGGAATGTAAACATGCACTGTGCGGATTAAGGCTTCCTCAGGTCAAAGGTACACTAAGTAGCTATGTATGAATTTTAAAATTCTGTGTACCCTCTTTATCTTTTGAACCAAGGGAAGCTTATAGATTAATTAATTAAGAAATAGAAAGACCGCCCTTAAATGTCAGCAATGGTCAAGTTGGATGTCTATCACAGCCTGCCGTCTTATAGGGAGAGCAGCACATAGAGATTTGGTCAATATAGGGCGTGGGAATTGGATCCTGCTGGCCATGCGCTGTGAAAGCAAAGATTCTCTGGTTGACAGAGTTGACCTTATAGACATTGTGTTGAGGATGGTTGTTGACCCCCTCGTGTTGCTCTAAGTCTGTATAACACCCGAGAGGTTCTTAGCTTTTAAGTCTGTAACACCCAAGGTTAGCCGAAATCATTTTTCCTGTTTCGGCACCATATGACCAAAATTGTGTTGGTTCACAAAAAATAGCATTAAAAACCGCAACAACATTTAGTCTAATGGTCATTTGTCTCTCACAGCTGATTCAGAAATCATGTGGGATTAGCAGTCAGTCGGAAGAAGATTAATTGGTTATTACTGGTTAGTTATCAAAGAAAGTTGGTGAGGTAAACTGACCAAGATCATGACCCAAAAAATGTGTTAAAATCTGCATAAAAAAATAGACAGGGAAACAAACCTTCACAGATAAAATGTACCCTTTGGAAATTTGGAAATACTGGAGTGAAGTTATCATGATGAAAGTTTTGTATAAAAGTGATAAATCTGTCATGAACAGAAGGTAATTTACAGATTGAAAAGTAACCGTAATGTACGACAAACAGTTGTGTCAAGTTCTCAGAGGGATTTCTGTAATCTTGTGTCATCATATTGTCAACATGTGAATAAGTATTGAAATGTCAAATTGGCAATGGAAATATTATATGTTTGATGATATGGAAAAAAATCCTCATTTATTTTTGATATGAGTACTATGAATTGAGCTAGGTTGTAGAAAAGTATATTTCTAAGAATATTGCCTCTGTTTAAGGGCCACTAAATAGATTATATAAAAAGTATCCTGTTGTTTTGTTTTTTTTAATCCTTACCATGCTGATTACCTTGTCAATTTTTCTATGAGACCTGAATAAAAATCCATTATGATACTATTTTTAGGAGTAACTTTCAAAAAATGTACTGATCTTAAATCTAATAGATAAACAAGTGTCATGACTTTGAAGCACAGCAAAGATGTAGTGAGGCTTTGATCTTATATAATAGGTTAGTAATCCCGTAGATTCTAGTATACCAAATTACTAGCCATATAAAGGACAGGGAATAGTTGTGATATTTAAAGTTTATTTAGAGTATTTTCGTGTATTGCTTTACCAATTGATTAGTGTTGAATAAACGCTAAGAGCTGTCCTCATCATTTCTGCCTTGATTATATATTCTTATTTTTAACCCTTTTTGAATGGAGGTTAAGTGAGACATACACTAGACCCTTTGCCCTCGAAGATCCACTGTATTAGAAGTCATGCAACTTGTTGTAGAAAGGACAGAGCTCAACCTGTATAATTCCACGCCAACAGCCAGGCCAACTTGTATAAAGCCAGGCTAGCTGGTAAATAGCCAGGCCAACCTGTAAAGAGCAAGGCCAGCTTGTATAGAGCCAGGTCAACATGTAAAGAGTCAGGCCAACATTTATAATTCCACACCAACAGCAAGGCCAACTTGTGTAAAGCCAGGCCAGCTTGTAAAGAGCCAGGCCAACCTGTAAAGAGCAAGGCCAGCTTGTATAAAGCCAGGCCAACTTGTAAAGAGCCAGGCCAACCTGTATAATTCCACACCAACAGCAAGGCCAACTTGTATATAGCTAGGCCAGCATGTAAAGAGCCAGGCCAACCTGTAAAGAGCCAGGCCAACTTGTATAAAGTGAGCCTAACCTGTAAAGCCCCAGGCCAACCTGTATAAAGCCAGGCCTACTTGTATTAAGAGCCAGGTCATCCTGTATACAGCCAGACCAACCTGTATAGAGCCAGGTCAACTTGCATAGAGCCAGGCCAACCTGTATAAAGCCAGGTCAACATGTATAGAGCCAGGCCAACTTGTATAAAGTGAGGCCATCCTGTAAAGAACCAGGTCAACCTGTATAGAGCCATGCCAACCTGTATAGAGCCAGGCCATCCTGTATACAGGCAGACCAACCTGTATACAGGCAGACTTATTTATTTAGAGCCAGGCCAACCTGTATTCAGTCAGGATACTGTATTTAGCCAGGTCAACCTGTATAGATAATAGAGCCAGACCAACCTGTATAGAGCCAGGCCAACCTTTACACCTGTGTAGTCTAGACTTAATACTGCTGGCAGCCTAATTTTAGACTTTCTTAGACAATTTTAGACAATATTTATGACTTAATTTCAGACAGTGTTTAAATGTTTTCAAACTGAAATATCTTAAATTCCCCATTCACAGTTTCTACTGCAGTGCAGGAAGAAGTGTATTACATAAATTTTGCATAAAAAGTGTTAATTGATATTGATTCCCATGTTCAAGTTCAAGTTCTACAAAATCATTTGAAACAATTATGATAAAGATCGTATATGTGAGAAATTATGTAAGGTTTCAGCTGACGTATATTAACAACTTTCCTTACAGTGTTTTGTTATGTCTGTCGATGACCATCATGTATAAATTTTATTATCTGAAAGTATGAAAAAAAAAGTTTTGTTGAGCATAATGAGTTAATGTAAATTTTGTAAAAAATTACTTGATATTTGTGTTTGTTCTGCAAAGTATAGTAAATGACTATAATTTTTTGAAAGGGATACTCAGGCAAATTAATATTAATCTTATGTACTCAAATCAAGCTAAAATGACAAAAATCCCAGCATGAATTTTTGTATAAATTCTATATATTTTGGGTTTTAAAGTGTAAATATATCTATATATATTGCACAAAATTTAGATGCCGACTGAATCACAGAGTAGTATAAAACAAGTCATGTGACTTGAATAAAACCTGGAAGTTACAGTAACAGATGTTTTGGATATTGTATCTAAGTCATTCATTTGACATGTTCTTTAACGTTTTCAGAGTTCACTTTGACAACTATTATGAAATCTGAACCCTCTAACCTCACAGACCCGTGTGGGTGAAGTTAGGAAACCAACATTTTATTCATTATAAAGAGAAAAGTTTTATTCCTGTGACTGCCTCAGTATCAGTGTATTTGTTTTGAGGACATTTACACTATAATGAATGAAATAATCAAAACCAAGATTGAAAATTTTTCCTGTGTCTCCCTTTAAAATATTAAAAAAATGTTTTTTTGGTATATAATTTATTCTTTTCTCTGTGATCATACAATAATAAAATGATCATAACAGTGCAAGTCATACTAAAACATAGTCAGAAAAAGTTACATTTTCTACACAAAATATATGTTATTATTGAGTAAGCTCACAGTATGGATTGCTTAAAGCATAGCATTAGAAACAAAATTATGGGATATGCGAATGATAACTATGAAAATATTTATACTTTCACAGTTTGGCAATATTTGTAATAAAATTTGATAAGGTTTTCCGTCTGAAAGTGTACATTATAATTAGCAACTGTTTCTCATATACTTTTGAGCTCTTGTTAGTCCCCTACCGGTTTACCGGAGGGGACTTTAGGTTTACCCTCCGTCCGTCTGTCCGTCTGTCTGTCAGTCCGTCCGTCCGTCTATCCACAAAACTGGATCCCGCGATAACTTGAAAAGTACTGATAATATTTTTATGAAACTTGATATATGGATAGATGGCAGTATGGAGATTATGCACGTCTTTTTCTTTTCTTCCTATGTTGAAAATTCTGGTTGCTATGGCAACAAATAGGCTGAAAATATGGCAAATTTTACACATAAACTGGATCCAGTGATAACGCAAAAAGTACTGGAAATATTATTATGAAACTTAAAATATGGGTAGATGGTAGTCTGGAGATTATGCACGTCTTTTTCTTTTCTTCCTATATTGAAAATTCTGGTTGCTATGGCAACAAATAGACTGAAAATATGGCAATTTTTACACATAAACTGGATCCAGTGTTAATGCAAAAAGTAATAGAAGTATTTTTATGAAACTTGTAATATGTGTAGATGGCAGTCTGGAGATTATGCACATCTTTTTCTTTGTAAATTCTGGTTGCTATGGCAACACATAGACTGAAAATATGGCAAATTTTACACATAAACTGAATCCAGTGATAACTTAAAAAGTACTGGAAATATTTTTATGAAACTTGACATATGGGTAGATGGAAGTCTTGTGATTATGCATGTCTTATTTGTTCTTCTTATTTTGAAAAAATATTGGTTGCCTTGGCAACAAATAGGCTTAAAACATGGCAAATATAACAATATTTGTGATGAGTCAAAAAGAGCTGAAAATTTTTATGAAATTGCATCTTTAATTCCAGAGTTATCTCCTCTTTAAGAATTTTGCTTTTTAAATTGTTATATTTTGGTAACGGATGTTTTAAATATTAAATTTAGAGTGTCCTTCAGTCCGTCTGTCTTTTTAACAAAACTGTTTCCTGTGATCACTTTTAAAGAAATTTTCCAACAAATTTACTATAAAAACATTAGTGAATGGCCAATGGCCCTTCAGAATGTTGATGGGGTTCCATCCGGTAGGGGACTTATGGATTGCTTGCAATACTATGATAATTGCTTGTTTTTCTTTAAAATTCCCATAACAAACCAAAGAAGCAACTAAAAGAAAACTAGAAAAAAAACACATAAAACATAAATCAAATTTAGTGAATTGTCTCCCTACACCCCCCCCCCTTCTTTTCCCACTATCTTCTTGTGAAACAACGTGCATTAATCATAGGAGCTAGACATTCTATTTATTGTAAAGAGGGGTATATTTGGCGTTATTTCTTAATTATTTGCTTATGTTCATCAAATATTGATAGAATGTATATATACATTAATTTCCCTATTTAACAATTACTTGTGGGAACATCATTTTTTTGGGGTTACTTTGATTGCTAATGTATTGTTACATGGGAAAGCACCCTATCAATTATACTATCTTAATGATCCCCCTCTAAGATTTAGAAAGTTTGAATTTTATTATCTGGCTCTGATATGACAAAAAATGATTATGATGCTTTATAGAATTAACTCTTGCCCAGCTGAATTTCTCAAAAATGACTTGTCATGCTTCATTTTTTGGAGCTGGCCTTTATCACTTTTGGGTATATCAAGATAAAAATTTTAAGTTGATCAGACAACAGTAACATCGTAGTCAGACTGCACAGCCTTTATAACTGGTGGGAGAGGTTTATTACTTTGGGCATTAGTTTAGAAAATGGTTTAATGTTTACATTGTCTAGCTTATCCATGTGGCAAATTTTTGGTTTGCTTGCACTGGAAAACTAAAGGTGACCATTATCGGCTTTTGGTCAGTCCCAATTTGAGGTTCCTAGATAAAACCAAGAATATATTTTTTTTCTGGATAGCTTGAAAGTTAAGCATCTCTAATAAGATTTGAGCAAATGGCCTCAGGTCGATCTTAGGGTAACTAGTAACCAACGCTGAAAAGCCTTTGACTCTATCTCAATCCATTGAGAAGTTGCAGCACTTTGAAATCAGTTTTGATGGAAAAAAACAATGCAAAATTGTGATTTTTGGCAATTTTGAGATGTCTCCCCATTGCCATGGTAACTGGAAATTTAAGATTGAGCATGCTGTTACAGAGGCTCTGGTCCAGTCAACATTTGTGCCAAGTTCCATCAGTATTGAAGCATTTTTGATGGTTTAAAATAGCAGTTTGAACTTGTAACAGGAGGCTTTTCAATGAAAACAGCCATTTTTCACAATATGCTCATGAAGTAAACGGTTAATTAATGTTTGTATTTTCTGTTTAACAGTCAGACATGGTGAATAAATCGATTTTTGACTTTGTTGGGAAACACGAATCAGCCAACCTGCACAATATACTCTACAACTACAGGGTAGCTTCAGGGAATGGAATACCAGACTATGAAAAAGGTAAAGAAATGTGCTTCCATATGATTCAATTAGCAAACCTCAATTCAGATGTTTCTCTTATCATACAAACGTATTTGAAAACCTGTTAATAAATCTTACTAACAGTTACCATTCTGTTGACAAGGTATAATTATATAGACAACATGTAGCAAACTTTCTTATGCACATATTCTGAAAACAGATGCAGAAAATTCAGAGACCCTTAGTGATTAATATGGAAATTTTGTGATGAAGGTATTTTATAGATTTCTTATTAATTGCAGAAGAGAATCAGTTGTGTTTTGAGTGTAATTTCCTGCGGGGCTCGATAGATCCTCGGGACCCACCTAGGTATGAACCGGTGATTGTTCGGGGAAGTTCACGGTACACCAACTCTTTGGGTAAGTTTTGGACCAAATAAGTTTTGTAATGTTTTGATATAAAATTCTTGTAATAAATTTAGAATATATCAGCTTAATTTTTACATGCTCAGATAGTGTCTCTTTGGCTTAATTTGGCATACCTGCCTTGTATTATAAATATCATTAAATAATAATTTGGTTACGGGTCATTAAGTTAAGTGGTGGTATTGGTTCATCTTGAAAATTAGTGCATACAAGTTACTTTGATTATAAAAATCATGAAAACAGTAATAATTTTTGCTTAAAAATCATGAAAGAGCACACCAGCTTTGGTTAACGAAGATAATAATATGTGAAAATTTGGGACAAAATAAGCTGGCAATCTGGTAGTACAAATGTATGTAACTTGAGTTTATAGAAAAACCATGAAAACATGATAACTTAAGTCAAATTATAGTGAGTAACTTGAGTGTATAGAAAAGTCATGGGGAAAAAAAAGCTAACTTGAGTGTAATTATAGTATTTAACTTGAGTTTATAGAAAAATCTTGAGAAAAAAATGATATTGGAGTTAGATGTAATACATGCAAAATCAGACATTTTGTAAATGTTTATATCATTTATATTTCACAGTAGGAGATGAGGATATGTTACAACTACCGAGCCCGAACAAGGAACAGGTGTATTTCCTGTGTACAGTACGACTAAAAACATCGCAGCTTGTGCGGGAAATGTCCATAGTTGATGACAATAAAGAATTTACATCAAGACACAGCCTTGAGTGGAAATTTTTATTTCTTGACCACAGGTTGGTATCTAAATTATCTCTAGACGTTTGGTAAACTGTGTATGGACTTTTTCCCATCAGTTTTCATCCAGAAACTTTGAATACCTAAATGGTAAATTTCCTGTTGGGGTCCCAATTTTCTATTTTATGAATTTATTTTAGGTCTGTTGAGATCTATGTATGATTTTGCCAGGTAAAGAGTAAGACCTTCATTTAGTTTGATTTAAGTTTGAATTCTTGTTCATGTATGTGGTGAGTGAAAAGAAAGAAAAAAAGTGTGTCGAAAGTTGTATATTACTAAATGATCATCAAAGTGGTTTAGGTTGAAAGTAGACTGTAAGAAGTGTGAACATTGTGGCTTGTGCTGGAAATCTGGATGACTCGCCCAGTGTACTATGAGATGTATACGCTATCTGTCCAGATTACAGAAGGAAGGTGGTTTTACTGGAGTCCATAGTCGTGACTGAAGGTCTTAATGAAGTTAGTGATCCCTAAGGTCTCCCTGAGCAAAACAGAAGGAAGGAAGGTGGTTTAACTGGGTTCCCTAGTTGTGACTAAAGGTCTTAATGAACTGAGTGACCACTGAGGTCTCCCTGCACAAATTAGAGAGTCAGTACATCAGGTTTATATCAATAATAGTGTCAGTGTAACTTAAGCTAACTTCACAATATCTGAAACCTCCACTACAAAAAAAAAAAAAAAAAAAAAAAAAAGATGAGCAATGAGCAAAGAAAGAAAGAAAAAAGAAAACAAAGGAAAAGGGGAAATTTTCCAAGAAAAGAAAATCCTGAAGGCATGAAGACTAGATATTGATTATTACAGTTTGTTTTATTTATGCTAAGAGAATTCTGTCACATTGTGACAATACCTCTTAGAACAGAACATAACAATTATTATTAAATACCGGTATTTAAAATGACGTTAAAACTTTTTCCTTTACTGAATATTCTTAATGCATCAACTCTTACCGTTTCATTGAAAAAAAAAAATGTTTTCACGATTCTTTCATACCAACTTAAAATTGATCTGTGCATTTACAGAGCGCCCCCTATAATTGGCTACCTGCCGTTTGAAGTTCTCGGAACATCAGGTTACGATTATTACCATCCCGATGATCTGGATGGAGTGACGGTGTCACATGAGCAGTGTAAGTAATTGAAAATTGCTGATGAAATAGGAGAGTATTGTGCTGTGGGTTTTTAACCTATATATTCTTGCAGATTTGTGTTTATTTGATTGTTAGTATGGGTTTTGTAGGTCTCTTGTGAACTTAAGTAGTTTGTTTATGAGTTTTTATTTTTCACTTTTAAAAATTTAAAATTAAGACAAAATTAGGACAAAATTAGGATTCATATCTGTCAAAGATCTCAAATGTTGTTATAGTTTTAACCTTTATCCTGCTTAATTTATGTTATTAATTTGCCCTGTCTATTTAAAGTATAAGGGATTTTCATTATAAAATGTACAAAAATTGAGCTACCAATAATGTGGACATCAATGTAGTGGCAAAGTCTAATCACATCCAAAGTCCGTCCCGATCACAGGACAGTAATTATGTGTCTAGAGGGACAATAGGTAACTGTTCTTTCTCTTTGATGTCCTTAATGCTTTAATGTGGCTATTTTTTTTTGTGTGGCTAAAAAGAACAATAGAGAGAACAATAGACTAGTCACATAATTACTGTCCTGTGAGAACGTCCGTCCGTCAGCTTTACTTGTCTGGGACATAACTTTGAAATAACAAGAGATATCAACATGAAACTTTGTAGGTAGATAGATCTAATTGAGTAGGTGTGCAGTGCACAAGAACCGTAACTCTGCCTTGCCTAATTTTTGATATATTCCCCTTTGTTTATTTTTACACTTTGAACTTTGTCCGGGACATAACTCTAAAACTATAAGAGGTATCAACATGAAACTTTGTAGATAGATAGATCTCATTGAGTAGGTGTGCAGTGCACAAGAACTGTAACTCTGCCTTTCCTAATTTTTGAATTATTGCCCTTTGTTCATTTTTACGCTTTGTTTACCCGGGACATAACTCTGAAGCTATAAGAGATATCATCAGGAAACTTTATAGATCTTATTGAATATAAGTGCAGTGCAAAAAACATAACTCTGCCTTGCCTTATTTTGGAGTTTTTGCCCTTTGTTCATTTCTTTAAACTTTCCTGTGTCTAAATCCTTCTCGGGGAGCATCACCCGGTTCAACCGGTTCTTTTTTAAAAAAATAAAGAAATAATGGTTAGCTGATAATTATATTCTTGGCAAGGCAATTAATTGTAATTATTATTTGTACACAGATGAAACATCATGCAATACAGGTGGAGTTTTAATTTGGCTTTAGACAACTTGTCTTTCATATACAGCGGCAGTTTGGGGTATGAATCACCTTAAGTGATAGTTCTAGTTTTTGATAACCTCATATTTTTATTTTCATTTTACAGTGATGAAGACAGGGGAGGGAACTTCATGTTACTACAGATTCTTGACCAAAGGCCAGCAGTGGATCTGGTTAAAGACTCGATTTTATATTACATATCATCAATGGAATTCGAAACCAGAGTTCATTAACTGCACCAATACAGTTGTTAGGTAGATTATTTGTTATTGTAAATGTTAGACCTGTTAAATTTCTTAAATGGCATTGTCTGGCTAACATGGTCACATTTTGGGAGCTTCCATTTTCAAGTTAAGGGATATCAAGATGAAAAATATTCCCATATCTAGATAAGAATTTTGACAGAAATCTGAATGATAGCTTTTAGTGTACTTGAAAAATTTACTGGTTCTAGATGTGTAGCAAGTTCAGTTTCTTCCATTAATTAAGGTATTCACTTTAAACTTTACACATTACGTAAGGGATCATTCACTTTATACAGAATATATTACAGTTCGATTGTGTAGGAAACTATTAGCATATAGACACATATGAAACTATTCCTGGAACCAACCAGTACAATGTACTAAGGAATGTGTTTGAAGTTTAAGTTTCATGTTTAATGAAACAATTGCTTTGTTCTGAAAGGGCTGGAACCCATGTGGCCAGATTCCTATTCAAACGAGTTCAATTCTTAGCCATGCCAGAACACATTTTAACCATGGTTTTAACTGTGACTGAACCACATTAAGCTCATAAACAAATTTTCTTGTTTTCCCCATTGTTTTTCTATTCAGATATGAACACTTATTTTGTATAACCAAATTTGAAACATTACGTTTAATATATTTTTTTTCATTTTTGCATAAATAAAACTATGGAATGGTACAACTGTCATAAATGTATTTATTCTTTTTGTAGTTATTCAGACGTAAGAGGACAAAAGAGAAAAGATCTAGGCATTGCTGAGGAAGAAATATCTAACGTTGAAATTGAGCCGATGCAATCTATATTTAGCATGTCTCGAAGTCCATCTGTTGGTTCTGTTACATCTGCTAGTCGGTCCGACTCAAATAGTAAGTCTGTCTTTGAAGTGATTACTACATTGTAAGATGAATATTTTTACTGAACACTTAAACCTATGGTTTATGTTCAAGGTTTGATTTTCAGATTTATATAAAGCTTGGTGCATAGATCGTCAGATGTTAAGTTCATATTTATGGTGGGTGACTTCAAAATGGTGCATTTAAAATAAAATGGTCTGGAATTTCACGAAATATGCTGTGTCTTTTTCATTCCCAATGTCTAGGTATAAATCATCTGCATGTCGAGTTTCATAAGCTTTGATGTATAATTGTAAATGTGTATTAACCCTGAGCTTACTGAATTTGTGTAATGAATTTGCCCTACTATGAATTCAGTATAGTCCAGTTAATGTGCTAGGTATTTTAATATCATAATACATACCCCTTGTGGCTGAGGGGTTGCCTTTACAGGTTGACACGTCAGAATTGTAGCCACAAGATCGTAAGAGTTGCCTAAATGGGTTTGAATTCCTGGTGTTTATGCATCTCTAAGCTAGTGTTGTATTGATTTTTGTAACACCCAATGTTAGCCTGTTAGCCAAAGTCATCTTTCCTGTTCTGGTGTCATATGAAGTAAAATATGTTTGTGTGCCATATAACAAAACAAAAATATTACATAAGCTACCAACAGTGTGGAACCTGGTCAAACTGTATGAATATGCAGACTGAGTAGCTCTATAGCTATGGCAAAGGCTAATTGTTAGGTTCCTGCAGGTTAAAGTATTGTGTATTTTTTTTTGCAGTATGTCCTGTGACAGAAAAAGAAGGCAGCGAAAACTTCCAGCCAACATCCACATCGCAAGTTCGATCTCGAACTGTATCACAACAGTTACAACAATTCTTACACCGTCACCTACAACAGCAGCAGCAACAGCAGCAACAACAACAACAACAGTCCCAGACAAGTCCCGGTCCCCGAACTATACAGTCGACAGCCACACACTCAACATCATCCACCACATCTTTTTCAACCCTTCCTTTACAGCATCTCCTATACGGTCGGTCCCAGCTAACTCCGAAGTCAGACTCCCAGCACATGAGAATTTTACCACGTCCGTCAACCTCCAGTGTATCTGCCCAACAAACTAGAATACAGGTAAGATGTTCATTATTTCTTATTTCGGGCGTTTGATGACTAAAACTAAAAACATAGCCATCTCAGTGTCTTTAGCCAATAATAGGGAGATCTATTGTACACACCCAGGCAGCGGTGTCAGTGTTGGTGTTTTGTGTGCAAGTTTGTTTCTTCAAAACTAATGAAGAGAATGGGTTGAAACTTCACACATATGTGGGTAACTTAATACCGATAGACATTTTTTCATTATTGAAACAGGGAATTATAAGGAAATTTTTTTCTTGCATTGGATTTTATATTGATAACTTTTATTTCTTGGAGAGCATAATAGGAGGTAACTGTCCAAGGCCCATAACTGTTGAATGAATAATGGCCCTTCTTGAACTAAGAAAGTTCTACATTATCCAGGTTATTGTTTTTCTTATCAAACACTGAGAAAAATCTAGCATGCTATCCCACCGACAGCTCCTGTTGTAGTTAATTTGCCCTCATGTAAATGTTGTAAATACTTTTAGACAACTTATGATCCTTATTTTGACATTATCCCTTTACCAGCTGGAACTTACAGTGATTGGCCTTTGTCACCAGTATGAAGCCAGGCCAGCTTGCACAGCCATGTAGTCTGACCTGGAAATATACTGCTGGTAGCTCAGTTTTTGCGTTCTGAAATTGAAATCCTTTAAAAAAATGAATTGACTGTTCCAATGTCAAGGCAGGGTAAATCTATGGCACAAATTTAGATGCTTAAGAGTTAAATTATGATATAAAAGTAATATTAATTACTATCGATAGAAATTTTTTCATTATTGAAACAGGGAATTATAAGGAAATTTTTCTCTTGCATTGGATTTTATATTGATAACTTTTATTTCTTAATATCATTTTTACAGACACCTTCTATCATGGCGCCTGATTCTCATTCCATAACAACAATGGTATCAAGCCCATCTATACTCAACATATCTCCGATAAACATGGTAAGTACATTTAATTTATAGAATGGGATTTACATAAGTATTTTGCTTGTTTTCCAAACCATATGTTCATTATTATGACAAAAATTAATACTTGATAATAAAATGTAACTTACGATTGATAACATCTTGCGATAATTTTGTACAGAACCTAATATCTTTGTCAAGGGAAAATATATATGGCCGTTACAGGGCTATGCATAGTTTTTGGTAAGTAATTCCCCATGAGTCAGATATTCCTGTCTGTAATGACAGCCAGTGTCGAAATTCTTGTCTTGTATAATATTATACAAATATGGACTTATTAGCTGTTGAATATGATGTGATATGTACTGAAAAAATTAATATTGACAGAGGCGATAGCCGAGGTCAATATTAATTTTTCATTAAATATCATATCATATTCAACAGCTAAAAAGTACATATGTTTTATTTTATGATTTATAAAAAGCTTTTATACAGCTTATCAAATCTGCAATTGCATACGACGGAAATTGTTATTTTTCAGCTTGTCTACTTTTTCCATAATTTGGCCCTTTCTTTTAAATGAGCTCATTGGCACGCTAATTTGTATTGTTCTTTAAAATGTAAAGACGGTAACTAAAATAGACGAATTTGACTCTTATTTAGGTGTCACTCAACGTTTTTTTTTCTATATGATAACAACAAACTTGGTTTGACGTCACGTCATAGCATGTGTCTTTCGGGGGATTTCCAGAAAATCTATTTTTAGGAGAAAAAATAGTGAATATACTCTGATATTGACCTGTTATTTTTTACAAAAAATTGCTTGTTAGCCAATCAGGGAAAGGGATTTCAAAGCTTTTTATAGATTATATAATAATTATATATATATCATGATATTTGTTTTAAAGAAATTATGGAAAAATAACATTTTGTTTAGCACTTATTTTTCAGAAAGAAGATATGAATTTACCATATCGAATTAATGGTGGCCAAATGATGTCATCCTGAGCACGGAATTTATTCGTAAAATGTGCAGGAATGATGTCATTTTAAAGCTAGCAATTTTTCGTGGGGAGTGTGTTATGAGATTTTCTAGCGCTGGTGAAATTACACTAGAAAATCCTGTCTGATAAGAAAGAATGAATTAATCCTTTGTTTTCAGGGTGAGGTATTGTGGTCAGCCTTTGTCAATCCTCTGTCGGTACCACGCTAAATATCTTAAATGGACTTGTCCATCATTCATTTGGACAAGACTATTCATCATTTTTAGGGAAAATTTTGAAATACTTTCTTATTGAATAGCAAATAGTGCAGACCATGATCAGATGGCATGGATGTGCCAGCTGACCTTCGTCTGCACTGGCTGCATGGGCTATATTAGTAATAGCAGGCTTAAGGTTAAAGTCATTTGCCTCAGATAGAATATAATAAAATTATTTCAAATGCATGTCAATGGTAAATACTGGTCCACTTAGGGTTAATATGTGAATACTACTTACTTCTTAATTTAAGGAAGAAAGTTGTCAAAATCATTAATAAAACGTGTTTTCATTTTGCATATTCTGCTGTGTAACTTGACACAGGGCTTGGTACATCTAGGATTGTAACAGTGAGTTTGTCTCTGAGACAGAATTGAAAATGATCAATTTTAACTCTTAGGTAATGCTTCGTAGTTCGTACTAATCATACAATACTGACTGTAAGACTTTTTAGTCATATTTGAAATGGGACAATGAGTAACTGGTGTATATTGTATATGCTAGAATACTTCCGATTGGTTTATTGTTGGGCTCAGTTTTGAAACTGACCAATGAAATACTATTTAACATTATGTGTATGATATTTCCTAGGCTATGCCAGCGCCAACAAATATCTACATGACACCTGTGCAAAGACAATTACACGAGCAGTTACAGAGAAAGGCTGGTCAGGTGCAGGATGCTATACTTAGGCAACAAGAAGAGCTGCGGAAAATTCATCAACAACTTCTTTTTGCTCAAGGGAATATCCCAGTGCTCAATTCTAATACAGGTAAGGTGTATGAACATGTTTGATTGCCTTACTTTTTCATTTAAAAACATAGTTAATAGGTAGAACTACAAAATTTTACAAAGGAAAAGAAAGAAAAATTCAAGTAGTGCAGTGAAATTTCTTTAGTTTTTCATGGAAGAAAAGAATGATAATTGAAACACATAATGTAAAGGGGTTTTCTCGAATTTTCACCATCCTACTTTTTGAGTTATATGCCCCTGTAAAGTTAGATTTTTGCTCTTTTAGGTCTTTGTCAGGAGCAGATAAATTAAAATAAAGCATACTAATACTGTATTTTATTTTAAATTATTTGTTATTTCATTCTCAGTCATTATGCAGAAGTTCAAAACAATTCTTTCTAAATGATATTCTGCATTAATTCATTAATACATATACTTTCCTTCGAAAAATGGGGGCATTACTCTAAAATTTAATTTTTGAATAATTTCGCATAAGCATTGATATGGAACAAAAAGCAACTGTTGCATATAATGTCTGCAAATTTTGCGTCATAATGGGGAATTAGATAACAAACACAAATTTGAAATCAAATGAGGTGTTGCATATCACAGTTTTTGAGTTGTTTGCTCTCGAAAATAACAAAACAGTAAAAGCCCTCTCTTTCAGCAAAACCATACATATTTTTCTACATTTAATGCATGCAACACATACACAAATACCTCCGGACACAAAAATTTCTTTATCTCTTGAGACCGTGAACTGAAATAACATTGCTCCAAGATAACAATGTACATGTATCTTATTTTTTATGTTCATTTTTCAAAACTGTTCCTTTTAAAATTGTAAATTCCCATATTTCTGTTTTTGTACAATATTGATTTTTGTGTTTATTTTTGCAGACAACATGGTAGGAATAATGGGTGGGGAACACTCAAGAGTGATTCAGGCGACATCTTCCTTACCTGCAGCGCAGCATCAACATCAACAACAACAATCATTAGTCCAGCCCCCTCAGCAGGTGGAGCAACATTCTCAAGGTGTGCCCATGGTGGGGATGCATAGTGTTATGGTGAATCAAACACCCGTTTTACCATTTCCAATGCTTCCACAAGATGCGGAAATTTATCTTT